>NW_026000057.1:19158833-19207829 GCF_001458135.2 Marmota marmota marmota | reverse complement strand
TTTTTTTTTTTTTTTTTTTTTTTTTTTTTTTTTTTTTTTTAACTGTGATTCACACATCCACATCCTTTAGGAATCTTTCTGGGGGACTTTTTTATTACTTAAAATAAGGTAAGAAAAGAATATTGCTATAAATGTTTACAAGTGGGTTAGAAATGCAGATTGTTATAATATTAAAAATAAGTTATGCTTATTTTTATAGTTTACATTAGGACTTTGGAAATGATTGCAAAATATATTTAATAATGCTATTTTCATTATTATTAGGAGAGCATCCGTTGATGGTTATGTATCAAATTCTAGAGGGGAAGTTGAGAGCTTTGCTTTCTGTGAAGTTCTTATCATCATGTTATATCTTTCTTTATGAATGCAAATATTTTAGAGCAACACTCCCAGTGTGGCTCAAAGGACAGAAAACATTTAATGCAAGTTCCCCAAAATGTAAGCAAATGACATTAAATCCACTAACAATTTGTTCAATTTGAATGCACTGATATCTGTTTAATAAATATTACTTCCCGTATTTGAAGCTGGAACTGCAAAGTACAGAGCTCTCTTCAGATTTTTCTTGGAGGGGAGGAGGTAGAGATAAGAACATTTATACTACTGCTGGGTTCATTTAGATGTGTTGTTATGCAGTAGATCCAAATAAAACTTGCGAAACAGTCTGTGAAAATTCAACACCCAAGGTCATGTGTATTTTCAAGTTGGGGGCTGTTTTTTTCTGCTATTGACTAGTAAATGTCATCCCCTCCCCACCCCCTCAGGTTAGAGGTGGATGTAAATAGGAAGCTCTGATTTAATAATACAGTATTAGCTTGTATTATAGTCTCTACTGCTGTTGGTAATTGAATGGAACTGGGAAGCATGGGTTGAGAAAATGTCTCGCTATTTCAGCAATGTTTAACCTCTTGGATGCTTAACAGAGAGCTTTTCTCTACTTAAGAGATTTTTCTTTTGAAGCTATGTTGCTTTTGTCAATGGGCAGTATGTTCTGAATGTGTATGGAGAAAGAATTCAGTGTGAATAACCACTTAACAGTATTTCTCATAGTGAGAAATTATTAAATGATAGAAGTTATCTTATTCCTTGTGTTTGTTATTATAATTCATGACTCAATTTAACAGGCATAATTAACAGAATTCTGATCTTTCATTTAGGTCATTCCATGGCATTAGATTAATTGATGGCTGGAAAAACATGAGGATTGTGTGACTATACAGTCCATGGATAGAGTTCAGGTTGCAATTAGATGTCCTATATTAATAGGAATGGGTTAAATATCACTCTGTTCCATGTTTAAGTGTCTCTAAACTATGTTTTTCAGCAACTAGAGAATAGAGTAAGTTTAAATATTTTTGTATTTTAAATAGCATAAAAATTTTATTCTACTTACATAGAGTTACTAGAATGGACTCTAGTTTTAGTGTTTTTTATTTTCAATAATTATCTCTTTGGGTAGATTTTTAAAATTTTATTTATAACACAGTCCTACATGACAGAGATTGCTATAAGAAATGGATAGTGTTGTAAACACTAGTGGTCAAGGGTAATTTCTAAGAAAAGGATAGTGTTGTAAACACTAGTGGTCAAGGGTAATTTTCTAAGTTGTTCCCATGTTTTACCCTAAACTAATACTCTTTGTGGGATTCATGTTGGTCATGTGATCTGTGTTTAAGTATTAATACAAATTATTAACGTTCATCAAGAGAGAATAAATAAATAAATAATAAAAGAGAGGAGGCTTATAAAGCATTCAGCTACAGAGTTCATATCAAGAAATCTCCTGTAAGTATATATAGAATCATTCCGTACTACTCTTCATTTTTAACTTTTCTTATAAAACATTATAATGAAATAAATATTCAGAGTGTAGGATTTTGAACAGAACTATTGGTTTTTTAATTTAATTTTATTTATCTTGAATATTAATGTCATCTTAATTTTATAACTTACTTGTAAAGCAGTAACATATGTCCACATTATGTTGTTTTAAATGTACATTGTCTTCTGTTTGTACAAAGTTTTTCAAGATATAGGCATAAACTGTTACCTTGAACTATCAGTATCTGAGATTTGTTCACATGAAATTTAATTCGACAATGAAACATTAAAACATCTGAATGTTTTAATTAAACCATTAACATTAAAAACAAAATATGCTATTGACAACAATAATGCTATACATTGATTCAATGACATTGAAGAACTATAACATTACATACATTTTTTTTTCTGATTTTCCTACACATTTAGCTTTGTATCTTTTTGAAGTAGATAAAATTTGGTTCCCATAATAAGCCAAATTACTATGTAAGAACATTATTTAGATAGAGAATAAAGTGCCAACTCTATACTATTAAATTACCAACTTTGAAACATTTATTGAAGATAGTCAAATGTAGTAATTCTTTAATTATTTCAGAAAATGACTAAATTTTGAATACATAACTTCTTAATGTAAAATAAGAATGAATATTTACTAACACAATACTGGGTAGCTTGTTGAAACATTAGTTTAGTCCAGTGACTCTATAAATGTAGCGCTGTTTGCTTCAAAATGATGAACTTTGACAAAGTGTGGTTAGAAAATTATCGATATAGTTTAATTATATGTCAAATGACATACTCAAGTTGTTTTTTGTAGTTGTTTCTCAGTTTCTTAAATAAGCACATCAATCAAACCAAAAATTTTAAACTCAAAAATGAAATTGCTGAGTAGATTTATATTTTTTCCTTACAAATAAGATAAATTCTTACATATGTTTTATAAATTTAAGATAATGATAAATAAATTTAGGTTTTCTGTTTTCAAGGCTATGTTTTGCTTTATCTTTTTCTGTTTACTAACATGGCCAATGGAAAAATGCAACAAGTAATAATAAATAAAAATACTCTAAAAAGTTTATAAGATATTTTGAAGAAATTTTGAAGTGATATATATGAGATAGTGACTATAGTTTATTGAGGATTTTCTTTGAATAATGGATATTTATTATGTTTAAGTTATATTTACCAAGGAGACCCAAAGGCCTTAAATGATATATCCTATCAATCTTTAATTTCTTTGCCCAATTGCTGTAATAACTCTAGTACTTTTTGTTATTCAATATATTGTAAAGCTCAAAAGACTATTGAACTAATAGGATTGGAAAACATTTCCTGTTGTTAGCATCATTTTAACAGCCAGGTGACCAATTACCCTTTACCAAACAGACTTAATCACCTTCTGCTTCAATGCTTCCAATACCCTTTGGGTGTAGTCTACTTAAGGTGAGCTATAAAATCCCTTGTGGAAATACCTCAGTGTTCCAATTAAATTGCTAACACACAACCAAGCGATTGGTCCCTTTGTGCTTTAAATCCCATTAGTATTGAGGAATTAATATTATTACAATGGATACACAATGTTTTGGTAAACTCAGTGTTCCAATGAGGTTTAATGTATATTTTCTAAAAGAGGAAGAATTAGATATTATAAATAGTCAATGAGAAACTGTGTGTGTGTCTATGTGTATATGCATTTTGGGT
Source organism: Marmota marmota marmota (assembly GCF_001458135.2). Lineage (NCBI taxonomy): Eukaryota > Metazoa > Chordata > Mammalia > Rodentia > Sciuridae > Marmota > Marmota marmota. The sequence goes on along the minus strand of NW_026000057.1, from coordinate 19,204,301 downwards.
AGATTTTTACAGCTTTGGGAATGATCTAGAGCATACAAGTTCAAGAAATATTATATAAGCCATAATACAAAATAATTTTTAGTGGAAAACATGTCTTCTAATTATTGTTTTTTTTTAAATTTAGATTAGTATGCTTAATGAGATATCAGTTTGTTTGGTTTTGCATAAAAGTGCCATTGAGAAGCTATCAAACTCAGTGGCAAGTGAAGGGATTGTGGAAATGAAAATTTGCAGGAAAAAGAAAATAAAGTGTATGTGTGCACAATAAAAAGTGTAGAGTACCATGTAAATACTGAGGAAAATATGAGTTTCAATAAAGGATTTGAAGATTTTTGCCTATAAAAGAAAGACCTGTAAAAGAGATGGGGTGGTTCCTGCGTATCTTCTGGTAATAATCCATACATTTCTCAGGAACAGAGCCTGGATATGTCCTACACATAAAATGTTTTTATTCCTTCTATATCAATGTTTTGATACATAGATGTAAAACACGGGAAGAAAAGCAACTTAACATTGAACTTTCTTCCTTTAAAACCAAGTAATTAATATTACTTTAATGTGGCTTTTGGTATCATATTATGTAAATCTCTAAAGCAAAGTGGTTGCTTAGTGAGTTCATTTGCATGTCAATACACAGAATATTATTCTCATTTCTAACCAGTTCACAGCACTGTTTGCAATTCTAAATCCAATGCAAAAGATTTAGAAATACTTTTTTTATTCAGTTTTATTTAAATCTATTCATCATAATTGACCATTAAAAGAAACTATCTTTAGCATTATGTTTCCTTTGTGAAGTAGCAGCAAGTTACCAATTAAAATATATACATCTGAATGATGGTCCCCAATGATAATGATGAAATGGAAATATTTATCTTTCATCATTGGACCACTTATTCAAAACTTGACCACTGAGTCACAACCCCAGCCCTCCTCCCCCATTCTCTCTCTCTTGCTTTAGAAATATGGTCTCTCTAATTTGCTTAGACTTTGCTAAATTGTTGAGACTGGCTTTGAACTCACAATCCTCCTGCCTCAGCCTCAGGAGCTGCTTGGATTACAGGCTTGCTCTATTGCACCTGGCTAGATAGTGTTTTAATGACAATAAAGATTTTATTTTTTATAAGTTCCTTAAGCCATAAAAGTAAAGGTCCTTACATACTTGAAGAAACAAGTTCCTATGTGTCCTCTGTGATTATATGTCTATTTTTCTCAAATCCTCAGAAATTAACAGATTCCCTGATGTAGTCAGCCTGAGCTGCCTTGTTCAGGAATAAGGAGGATAGAGCCTTTCATATTTCTAAAGACAAGGGTCATCGAGTTGCTACCAGTGAAATATATACTACATAATACCAGAAAACCTACTCATATTTGAATAATTGATCTTTTAGTCTGGATTTGCTTGTTCATCTGTGAATAGAAAGCAGACAGAAATAGAAAACATTCTAAGTAGTAATAGTATACGGAATATATTTTACTCATGTTAGGTCATTTTATTCATATTAAGACATTTAACATTTACAGAACTGTGTAAAGTTGGTATTCATTGTAGATTTAAGAAACCAGAGCTCATATCAAACATTTGTACCTCTCCATCTATGTTCACACAACTAGGATTAGGTGGACCAAAAAATCAAAACAAGCTCACCAGTCTGTACAGACCTTCTGTCTCCTTTTAAGTCAGATATTCAACTGGGTCTGCCTTATTCAAAACTATTTTTCCCCTTATGCTTCTCTCTTTGTGAATGTCTCCTATTACTTCTGCAAGACTTTTCCTCAATCATTAACTTATATTAAAGTTATCTATTGCATATATTGTTTAGTATGTATGCTTTCAAATATATGATGTCAGAGGTCTAAGGATTTTCATATTTATATATTGTTATAAGAGAGCTGCATTTTTTGATCTCATAGGCCATTCAAAATATTAGTAGCAGCCAATGTTTTTCTTTGTAACTCAAACAGAACAAGCAACAGTAGAATAGAGAGGTTAGTTCCTAAGAGTTCAAGTTTTATTTTTCCCCTAACTGAACACCACTTTCAAGAACAATAAATACATGGTTAACTTAAGCCCACTTCAAGCAATCAGTACTTGTGTTACCAACTGCCACTCAAATTGAAAACTTCAGATCAGATAGCTGCCAAAGTATTGAATAGACTGTGAAATTAAATAAAAGAAGCAAAATAAAATCACAGGCCTTGAAGCCCAATACCAAAAGAGGTGGTTTAAGGTGGGTAGTTGACTCTTTAGGAAACATAAAGTACTTCACTTTACTGTTTCTAGTTCTATTTGAGGTAAAAAGAAATATTGACCACTGGTTGCTGGTCTTCATTTTCATCTAACGTTTAGGCTGACTGAGAAGAGGTGACCACAGATGGTGGTAATTATAATATAGCTCCCAAGAGAACTGCAGAGTTGCATCAGATTCCCCAGTGAATCCCCATTATACAAGTTTTTTGTTGTCTTACAAAATGGATCCCAAGGGAGATAGAAAAGTTTGATTTTCTGGAGAAACTTTAAAGTGGCGTGTTGATAGGGACTTTTGTTTAATATATTACCTGGTTAACAATACCCACAGTTATCACTTTTAAATGTAGTTTGATATAAAAAGTTGATACTTCTTAAATTTTTGCACCATTCTGTCTTCTGTATTCATTTTCCTTATTCTCTGTAGAGTCCTCTAGGAAGTCCTTTCAGGCATCAACCACAATTATGTTCTATTCACAGATACTTTCCTAATCTATAGCTGTGGATGAGACTGGAACTCCACTAATGTATTTACAAAGATGTTCTGGATATTTAACTCTGATTTCATCATGATAAATTCCATGAATTCATCATCTCATCTCTAACATGATCCTCCATCCTAATTTTTTTTTGTCAAAGACATATTCTTTTTCCATTTACCTGTTTCTGAAAATTCATAGATATCTTAAACTTACAACCTTTTTTTTCTATACTACATGAAGCAAAGTCTCCTAACTTTTGACATCCATCCCTTTGTAATATAGTTTTATACAGTTTTACATTCTGTATTCTTTCATCTTATCACTTTTACCTTGGCTAAGACTGTACAAACTCAAATGGAATCATTTTGACATTCTACATTGACCTCTCTTATTCTTGTTTCTTCCTGCTGGAAAATTAATTAATAGTAATAATAACAGTTAAAATTTTTGATTATTCTAAATATACCATGTATACTGTCGATTATCTACAAACATGAATTTATTTTATGTGTACAATATCCTAGATGTGGATATTGAGAAACCAAGGCTCGAAGAGTTATGTTGTCTACACAGCTGGGACTCAGATCAAATTTTGTCTGAAACCAGCTTCATGATCAGATCATAATCATTATTTTTTGTTGATAGAGATGTCATACCTCTTCTATATTTCTCCTGATTAAAGTAAGCTTTCATATGCCTCTGTGTTCCAAGATCATCAGTATATCTGTAATTTTTATTACATTGAGTTGAGATCTTCGCTGGCTTTTAATTTATTTCTGATTGGTTTTATATGCTGGGAGTAGTCAGTTTGATTTTTAATTGACTCATATGTTCTAGAAACCTCTGTAAAACAAAGATAAATCAAAACTATAACAGAATTTCCTACCACCATATATATTCAATTTCCTGTCTGAACTGATTGTATTTTTAGTAATTCTCACTTAGAACACACTCCTTTATATCCAGTCAACTTTTTTTACAGTTATAAGAGCAGATTGTGTTCACATGTGCTTTTCAGAATCTCTGAAGTTGTCATGGAAGTAAATGTCATGTCAGTGTCATGGTATCACCAAGACATTCATTTTTGAACAAACATATTTGTTTTCCATTGTTAAAATAAAAATTACTGCAAGCTTAATGGCTTAAATGTGCAGTTTCTGATGGTTCCTCTCATGTATATCAGGAATTTGTCATGATTTAGGGTATCTGTAAGGTGGGTTCTCAGTTCAGCATCTTAACAATCTAAGTTTCAACCAGGGCAGGGTTCTTGTGTGGATCTCAATTTTCTCCTCCAAGATCATCTGTTGTTATCAAGATTCATTTCTTAGATCCAAGAAACTCATGAAAGCTTGTTTCTTCAAGGGTAGCAGAAGATTTCCCTATTTTCAGTTTCTGATCTCTAGAACCACTTTTAAAGGGCTGGAACAACTAGCATAATATTCCCTCTAATACACAGAGTCCACTCATTTGAGACTTCACATCTTTAAAATTTCTTTCTCTTGGATTCAGAGATATATTGCATCACCTTTACAGAATACTGTAGTTAAAAATCAAGTTATTGGTCCTCCCTACTCATAAGGTGAGGTAACTATAAGAATATGGATTGTCAGAATTCCTGTTACAATTCTACCTACAGTATCTGGTGAGAGTTCTACTTGAACTGCAGAGTCTTTTTTTCATTGCTGTAATATTGTGAACTCTTCTTTCTGGGCCCAAGATTTGTGACCTTCACTATGCAAAGTAGAGTCTGGACTTGCTTTTGTATTTTAAAACATATCTAACACTATTCTTCCTAGTTAATCCCTTTATAAGAAAAAGTTTGAGTGTTCTTTTCATGTTTAAAAATTGTGCAATTTAAAATTATTGCATATATACATATATGCATATATATATATACATAATTTAATGTTTATTTGAGTTTATTCTTTTTTGTTTTTTTTACAATGTAGTATATTGAAAATGTAAGATCATACTGCATTTGTATGGTGCTTTGTGCATGGATGACTATAATAGATTTATGCTGTGGGATTTTGTTAATGTTTTTAGATTTTAGATTTTGGTAGTGTACCATTTCCCTATTCTTGACTTTGGTATCTAATTGAAAACCACACAAAAAGTGTTTTATTATTACCTTATTTCATGAAACAGAATCCTCTCATGTATATCAGGAATTTGTCATTAACACCATGCTTTAGAGATAATACAGAACATAAATAAAAGATAAAATGATATCTTACTTTTGGTATTTTGAGAAAGTACAAGAAATTTATTTTATATTTACTTTGAAAGAAAAACTTCACATTTCAAAAGAACATCATCTTCAAAAGAATATTACATGTATGATAATAATAATTTTCCTTGTTTGTTTAGTCTAAAAATTGGTAAGTAATTAGACTATTATATTTATGAACATTGAGTAGAAAGGAAAATGTCACTATACTAGCATCTTTTATAATTTATACATAATTAGGTAATTTAATATTGACATAAGCTAAAGAAGATTAGTTCAAATTCAGTTTTTAATTTTCATGTAAATAACAACTTACTTTAAATAATTAACATCATATTAATTGTAAGATTGTAATAAAAATAAATTTAATAAACATTATGTACACATGCTCTTTCAGGTGCTGGGATTGAACACTGATGAGAGAGGTAGAGAACTGGTAGAGAGGTAGAGAACTTTACAAAAAAGACACATTAAGCAAACAAAAAAGATCACGTGTAATGCCTGACATTCTCAATCTTTTTTTTTTTTTTTTCTCTCTTACTGGGTATTGAATCCAGGTGCGCTTAGCCACTGAGCCATATCCCCAGCCCTTTTTTATTTTTTATTTTGAGACGGGGTCTCCCTAAAGTGCTTAGGGCCACACCACATTGCTGAGGCTGGTTTTGAACTTGCATTCTTACTGCCTCAGCCTCCTGAGCTGCTGGGAGTAAAGGTCTGTGCCACCTCACCCAGCTGACACTGTTAATTCTTTTTTTTTTTCTTTTTTTGGAGGAGGGTAACAGAGATTGAACTCAGGGGCACTCAACCACTGAGCTACATCCCCAGCCCTATTTTGTATTTTATTTAGAGACAGGGTCTCATTGAATTTGTTTAGTGCCTCACTTTTGCTTATGATCTCCTGCCTCAGTCTCCTGGGCCACTGAGATTACATGCATGCACCACTGTACCTGGATGACACTATAATTCTTAATGTGAAAATTAAAACAGGTAAAGATTGCTGAGGGATAAGAGAGCTACCTAAGATAGTGATTATCTTAGGCATGATTTTGTGCCATTCTAAACTAACATTACTTATGGGGTTTTGTTTGGTTTGTTTTGCTTGGATTTTGTGTTCCTGAGAGTCAAACTCAGGGCCTCCAGCATTCTAAGTAAGTATGCACTCTATCACTGAATTGCATTCTTCACTTAATTTTATTCTAAAAAGTATCAATACTTTTATTCATAATTATAACACTGAGAAAAAAGGATATTAGTACACCCCAGGGATTTCAGAAAAGAACTTATCATTCATTAAGCAATCAGTAATTTTAGGTTGGAAGAATGTTAAATACTAAATATTCACTCATGGAAAAAATATTATGATTATCATATCTGGATTTGATCTGATACCTTAAAGTCCTCCAGAATGAGCTTTAATTTGTAAAATAGCACTCATTCTTAAGTGTCAAATTGTTGGCAAAACCCATAAGGCTTATATCCTGAAAAAAAATAATTATTTTCTGAAATTTGTAATTTTCTCAATGAAATTAGCTTCCATTTTTGGCAATATAGTATATTTAAAATAGGTTTATGAGGTCATATTCTTTTCACTTTTAAACACACTATTCAGGGCATTTTGCAACTAAATCTATGAGTTAAAGCCAATTTCTGAGAATAAGTTTGTACTCTTTGTAAGTAGTACAGTTTACTTGTTCAGACCTTTATATTTTTTTCATAGAAAGTTTAAGTCCTCTAAAATCTATGTTTCTTCAAGGCAGTGATTGAGTGAGCTGGTATTTATTTCAAATGATTCACTATCCAGACAGTATGTCATTATTAGGGAAAAGAGAAATGTTTAGAATGCTTTTTTTAGTCTGTACATACTCGAGAAACCCCAGTGTTTATCATTTTTATGCAATTGTGTTCTTTTTCCAAAACATATTACATTATAGGACCATGTAAGGCAACAGCAAAAGAAAATAATAGCAACAAAAATGCATCTACAACTTTACAAAAAAAAAGTAACAATTAAATCCATAATATCTCAATCTTTTGGCAGAGTATCAAAAGTTAGTGCATTTACAGAAAAGTAAGGCTTTATAGAATTTGTACAAATTGTGCCAAAGCCTTGCATAAATTGTTTCTTTTAGTAAGATTTTTTATACTGCTATAATTAATTGAGCTAAAAAATAAAAGAGAAAAAAAACAAAGGGAATAATTTCTACAAAAGACTTTTCGTTTTAAGCCTGTATCTTTTCAATTCGTGATAGCAACAATTTCAAATAAATAATCTTTTTCAGTTATTTATTTGCTTTTTGGCAAGTGCTTTATTTCCTCATGGTTCCTGAGGCCCAAAGAAGTTGAAAGAATTTTACTGAGTGTGTTTGCCTGTCTATGCACAAATAGTATGACTTAACTGAGAATATCGAGAGGAGAACTGTGTGCCCAGCTGTGAAAACTGCTCTAGATGCTAGCACTCTACCAGACTCTCATTAGTTATATGTGTTTTGCTGAACATCTCAGTAACAACTGGCTAAATATCAGTAGAGGGAGCTCAAGAAGGCATAAAGAATATTTTGAAACTGGTTTTTGAATGCCACTGTGTTTTTCCTCAAAAATAGTCTTCAGGTATAGGAAAAATATATGATTTTTACATGCAAAATAACCCTTATGGAGTTGTGAAATTCACAATTATGTATATATTTGCAGAAGCTACACCATCTTTCTTTAAACGTCTGTGTCCTACTTGTTATTGACTGCAAATGGGTTTGATTTATAAATTTTTTAAACACTGTAAAAACCCTACTCTGTGATTGAGACTTTTATTCTCCTAGTTTTTCTTAGAAGTGGGTTCTTGATACAGAAAATAGAATGTGAAAAGAAGGAAAAGAAGTCTCCTGTCCTGAAATACAGGAGACATCTTTAAAACTTCAAGAGATTTAAATCTGTGATAATCATGACAGGTCACATTCTAAAACTTTGCTGTTTAGCTTAACTGTATTGGACTTAAACATTGGTTTTGTTTTATACTAGTACCTTCTAAATTTTTTAAAGTGGTACAAGGCTAAGTACATCAATCCTCAGAAACTGGTAAACAGATCTGATGTTTTCAGTTAGCAACAACATATCAACAGCTGTATCTCAATTTAGATAGCTTAGAAATTTGAATATAGTAGCTATCTCAGATTATTTATGATTGGGACTATGCTACGTAATTTTTACAATCTTGCTCAAAAGGTAAAACTTGTTAATTTCGATTACCTTTTCAACTAAAATTATTATTGATTTCTATTTATCAGAAAGTATGAAATTATACTGTAAGAGTTCAGTTGAAAATGAACAATGCTGTAGAATGAGCTATTTAATAGCATTTTTTAAAAAAAGGTAAAAAAATTATTTCTAATGTTTTAACATAGTTTCATTGTGATAGTATAATTTACTCCTGATTCAGTAACCAATTGATAGATCTATTTTTGCATAATAATGTTTTTTAAATTAATTGACTTTTTCAATATGATATTTAATTTAGTAAAACCATGTTTACTGAGATTAGATAACAAATATAACAAAATTTTTATATTAATTACTATTATTTGACATGAGGTTTTTATTTGAATGTCTGGAGATCTATAACTTTAGGGGGTTGTGGGGTTACCAAGGATTGAACTTAGGGGCACTCAACCACTGAGCCACATCCCCAACCATATTTTGTATTTTATTTAGAGTCAGGGTCTCACTAAGTTGCTTAGGGCCTACCTCACTTTTGCAGAGGCTGACTTTGAACACAAGTTCAAAGTCCTGCCTCAGCCTCCTGAGCCATTGGGATTACAGGTGTGTGCCACCACACCCGGTTTGAGATCTATAATTTTATAAAATGTATCTCTGAAATTCAATTTATACTTCTATGCTTGTTATAACATTTACCCAGAAGTTGAATTACTTGGTAAAAATCACACAACAACTTTAAAAAAAATAGAAATAACAATTGTTGCATTATTTTCTATAATGATTACATCAATGCATTTAGACTAGTTATTGTTGAGATATTTGACCATATTGTTGTATGCTATGATTTTATTAGTTCAACAGTGCAGATGCCCTTTCTAGATTTTATTTATATTTGCTGGTTAGTAGATATGATGTTTTAACACTTTTCATAGAAGTCATTTTTCTGTTGTAACATTTCATTTTATGACTTTGTCCATTAATCCAAGGGAAACTTAATCTGATTGTACAGAATCTATGGAATTGGATTCTATGAAATAATAACAATTTTATTTAGAATTATTGTGCCTTAGGTACATTTCTAGACATCACATGCTGTTTCATTAAAACTTTAGAAGAACTTTTAAGGTAGAAGCACAGTTCAGCCCAAGGCTTCCGGGAGATTATAGGAGACAATATTACAGATAAGATACACGTAGGTCTCTTGGAATCTGAAGGCCCCAAACTTGCTTTGTATGTACATATTAAGACCCCTGCAACTGTAGTGGCATGTAGTCCACGAAAGTTTTTTTTTTTTTTGTAATATCTAAAGTGTTCATTAAAAATACATTAGGTCCAGTAAATTTTTCCAGAAAGTACTTGGGTTTTCAAAAATACAAGTAATTTTATTGTGAAGTAATTTTACCTCTTACATGTCTAATTCTAAGCAATATATTATTCTGATATGATACTGATCATTCAATATTCTTTAAGTATAAGGTTGTAAGTTGTTAGCAAAAACCAAAAACACCATGATGTAAAACTTTCCCTAGAGGGAAAATAAAATTAATTTTATTAATTTAATTAAATATCTTTGCTTTTTTTCACTCAGGTATTTTAAAAATACCCTTTCTGTATAAATAAATACAAATATACAAGCTAATTTCCATATAGTTTTTAAAAATTGTTACATAATAATTGTACACATTCATTGACTATAGTATGATAATTTGATACATGCATGCAATACATAAAGACCCAACAAGTATAATTCAAACTTTCTCTCCTTAAACATTTACTATTTTTTGTGTTGGTAACCTTTAAATACCTCTCTTCTGGTTCTTTATAAAATATATAATAGATTGTCATGAACTGTAGTCACCCTACTGTGCTGTACCATTTGAGTTTGTCACCAAATGGTGAAATATCAGAACTACTCTTTCTGACATATTGAAATGTTTTATCTTAATAACAGATGCCAAACTGAGCATAATATTTGAACTAATTTAATACTTTTAGTAAATATTTACTTATACCTAATACTATAAACTTAATAACACAATACAGTAGCATTTTTACAAAGAACCAAAATATTATTAAAACCATTTGTGTATATATATATATACACATGTATACACACACACACACATATATATATGTACATGAAAGCTGACTAAATGGACAATATAAATAAATACAAATATACAAGCTAATTGAATATACATTGACTTATAATTAGGAAGAAATCTGTTACTATGTAATTCAGTAATAAGATAACTAAGATGAAGCTATTTACTTTTACTTAGATTATAGTCAATTATATGTGGATCTCATTTTAATTACTACACACTTTCATATTTATAGACAATCTTAAACAGATATGTTCAGTCATTTCATTTGGGGGGTGTATTTTTATATTAACTTTTGAATATTTGAACTCTATTTCCAAGCCACAGTACAATGACCACAGGGTGAATGATAAGAATCAAAAGTTTCTGGTTCTGAATTTCTAGTATTTTTTCTCAAGTAATCTCGAGTAGAGTGACCACATCATTGTTTACTTGCTTGCTTTATGCTTTTGAGAATACCTGCAAACCGTGGTTCTTCTTTCAAGAATTTACCTCATTGTTATCACTATAGCAGTTAAAATGCATTTTACATTATATAAGCTACATTCATTTGTAAAGTGGTTTGACAGACCATTCCGTTTTGAAATGCAGGTTAATAACCTGACTCAGAAAGCAAAAGTATAGTCATAAATCACATAGACTTCAAGAAATTCCATGTCTTATTTTGAGCTACAGTATAAAATACTTTTACATGTTTAAGATGAACATCAAAATCTTAATTACTATAGTGAAATTGTGAAATAGTTTAGTTTACTTATTGAATATACCTCCATTTTAAAGTATGGTCCAAAAATTTTTTAAAATAAATATTCTACTTAAATAAATTGATTGGTAAAAATTTCAGGAAATTCAACCTAATCTCAGCACTGGCCTTAGAGAGTATCCATTAGTATATTCTAAGCTGCACAAAATTATAAATTTTGAAGATAGTTTTGACTCTTCTCATTATAAGAACATACAGAAAGATTTTACTGTCAGGTTCTCTTGAAATTAGGTGTGGTCCTGCGGCTTTGACCAGAGGAAAAATAACAGAAAGACAGGGTTACCTTCATCTGGAAATAAAGAGCTGATTCATTATTCTGTTTCTTCCCTTACTATGGTGTATTCTGCTACCCAAATTGAAGTGAGCCTGTTGAATTTGGATACTGTTTATTAGATTTTTGTTTTTAAAATAGCTCCATTTAAAGAATTTTTCCCAATTAGAGCTCAGTAGATGTCTAATACCAGCAAAAGCACAATTTAAAAAATTTTAATGTTCCTGAGATTTTGAAATTGCTCTGTAACACAGACAGTCCATACATACTGAATAGGAAACTCTATAAACTTTCATTTTATAAATATTAAAAAAAGAATTTTTTAAGTAGAGTTTAAATTGTTTCTTACTAGTAATATCCTAAGAGTATTCTGTCCTGTTTTTAAATATGCATCTGATTCTTATTTTTTAGTAGTTGATAATTAAAATATTTCCCTTTTACTATTTGTTAAAAATAAGCTCTCACATTATTTATGCTTACCTTTCAAATAAATATGTATGTCTATATAGATTTACATTGTGTATGTGTGTATGTGTGTGCTGGTAGGGAATGTGTGTTTACTCAGGAATATATTATATATCATGGAAACTTTAAAAGATTATTGAGAATTCTCACTTTTTAATCTAATGCCATGAAGAAAAATTTGTGTAACTGTTTACCATTTAGAAATAGCTTTTAATTCTAAAGTGTACATTTTTATAAGAGTTTTATAAGGAAATTCCAAAATAAAAAATAGATTTTGAAAATAACAATTAAGCCTACTAATTAAGAGGCCCTGGATTCAAGAAAAAATAAATTAACTAAGTAAAAATTGAAGTAGGTTCAATTAATATGTATATACCATACTTAATTCGTTTTTGCTTTTCTATATTGATTCTTTTCTGGAATAATGCATTCACTTTTTTTTCTTGTTGCTAGTTATACTTGTTCTCTTCATTTTATTTTTCCTATATAGTGACAAATTAACTTAGTCTGTATTGATGAGGTACAATGTGGTGTTATGACTTTTGAATACACTGTGGAAAGATTAAATTAAATTAGTTAATATATATCTATTGCCTTAAATATTTAAAATTTTATGATGAAAACATTAGAAATTTACCCTACTAGCAAAATTGAAATGTATAGAACTCAATTATTAGCTATATTTACCATGCTGGACAATTGATATTAGAAATATTAAATTTATTCCTTCTAACTGAGGCTTTGTACTAATCAGTTTTTCAAAAGAAACATGATGTCCTTGATGTTTACAATCCCATTGTTAAGAAAGAAGCACAGCTTTTACATTTGGTTTCATCCGACAGCATTGTTTAAAAAATTAAGTTGAAGTTGATTTCATACTAATCATGCACTCTGGTTTTGAGTGATTGCATACAACATAGCCTATTCTGACATATTTGATTGTAATGAATGGAATATAGCTCAAATAGTAACTTAGAAATAAATTCCATTTAGAATAGCCTCGTGGGAGAAAAGTTCAAATTAAATCCTCTTAGTGCATTAAAATGCAAATATAAGAAGGCAATCCAATTGAGTTACATCGATAATAGAACATATAACACAAATGGAAATTCCTCCCAAATAATTAAGTTATAGCTATATAAATCACTGATGTGTGCATTTGAATTTTATTCCTTTTGTGCATGCTTGAGAGTTCATTAACTTTGGATCACATTCGAATATGTTTTGTTTATCTCTCACAGACCATTCTCCAGGCAAGTCCTTTGCCCAAATGAGGCCAGTGAAGACCCTAGACTTGCATTCACATACTACTACTACTAAAGCTTTAAACTCTTCCAGCTGGTTTTGTTTTAGACATACTTATGGAAGCTCTGCAATTGGACATCACCCTGGAATGATTAATATCTTAACTTTTTCCAGTAAATAATTTTAACTGTAAAGTACGCAATATCATGCAAATAGTAACATTCATACTTTAATACTGAAAGGAACAAAAACTTTACAGAAATTTCTGTTTAGAAACTCTTCAAAAGCATGCTTCTCCTGGTGTGTGTGTGTGTGTGCGTGTTGTCAGGTATGATGTCATCTTTGTTGTTCAGATTTGAGATTAAAAGCCTTAGTATTTTAAGCTGCATATAACGATATAAAAATCCAGACACATATTTTTATTTATATTTTTAAATTTTTTATTTTATATTTTTGTTGTAGGTGGACACAATGTTTTTATTTTATTTTTATGTGGTGCTATGGATCGAACCCAGTGCCTCACACATAGGCAAACACTCTACCACTGAGCCACAACCCCAGCTCCTTGGACACATATTTTTAAATGTAAAACCTATGCAATTTCAATGCTAAGCTACTGTTACTGAGAAAATTAGAAAATACTGTGCTTTGAACATTTAAGTTGTCAATGATAACAATTGTAGAAGAATTTTTATGGAGCATTAATAATTGTGTTGACCACTAAACCTGAAAGATCTTTAGTATACTTATTGATCTTGAAAAACAATCATCTGATCTCTGACTTAACTTATATAAAGGACACTGGGGACAAAATAAATTCATACAATATTAACAAAATGAAATTGAAATATAAAAAGTTAAAACTAAGAAAGTGAATAGTTTTTCGATGTCATTTTTTATCAGTGACATGAAAAACTAAATAACCCACCATAAGGAAATGACAAATGTTTAAGGAGATAATTTTACCCTGATTTGAATATAACACAAAGTACACATGTATTGAAACATCAGACAGTATCTCATAATATGTACAGCTTTCATGTATCAGTTAAATTTTTTAATATAAATTGCAGATTGTTAATGCTGAAGTGATTTTTCTAATGTTATATATAATGAGATATCAGCATTTTTTAGCAATGTCTTATTTTAAGAAATTGCTAAACAATGATAGACATTACCTATGAAGCTTTAAGTGATTATATCAGAAAAATATTTCAAAGATACAAGTGTTTCATTTTCTCATTCAACAGTCACAATAGTAATACTGTAGCTATCATTTGAGAGACCAGTGTGTGTCGATACAATGTGTTAGGTGTTATTCCTGCATGTAATGGTTTGGATATGAAATGTTCCCCAAAGATCTTGTGTTGATACAGGAATACTCAGAGGTGAAATGATTAGGTTATGAGAGCTGTAACCTAATCAATCCATCCTTGTTTGCATGGATTAAGTAGGTGGTAACTTCAGGAAGATAGTTGATGACTGGAAAATGTAGGTCACTGAGGGCATGCCCTGGAAGGTTTTTCTTCACTGAAGCCCTTTCGTCATTCTCATTCTCTCTCTCTCTCTCTCTCTCTCTCTCTCTCTCTCTCTCTCTGTGTGTGTGTGTGTGTGTGTGTGTGTGTGTGTGTGTCTTTCTGCTTCTTGCTACTGTGGGTGGAGCAGAGCTCCTCTGCCATGCCCCTTAACATAATGTTGTGCTCACTGAGGCTGAGAGAGCAATTGAGTCTGATGACCACGGACTTAACTTCTGAAACCACGGACCTCAAATAAATTTTTCCTCCTCTAATTTGTTCTGGTCAGGTACTTTAATCATAGTAATGAAAAGTGGACTAACACAATACATAAACTTATTTGGTTCTTGAAATAGTTTCTTACGAAGGAATGATAACAGAAAAAGGCTGAAGTAGAGCTTAAATAATTTGACTAAAATCTGATAACTAATAATTGAGAATCAAAATAATATTTGTGCAAGTATGCATACATACCTAAAGAATGCTTATTCTTTGATCTTTTACTTTTTAAAAAGTTTTAGAATATATCAATTACTGTCACACATCTTCCCGTAGTACTCAAGGGAATTGCTCCCAGAGTTCTCTGCTCTGTTTTCTGCCTCATCAATTTGTTCAGCTCTGCTGGATCATTTTCATAAGCATAAAAGAATAGGGTGATTTTTTTCTCTCCTTAAATGCAACAAACAAGAAAACTCTCTTCATAATGATAATTCTTCAGCTATCATTTCATTTCTATTCCTTATTTCATAGCAAACTTTCTTGAAAAACTGTCTCTGTACACTCTTTCAAATTTCTCTTTATGCATTCTCTCTTGAAACTACCCTACCTTCCTTTCAAGGTCAGAAATGACCTACACATTAGTGAATATCTTGGTTAATTTTTAGTTCTCAATTTGCTTCAACTATTAAGTGATTTACTGTGGTTGATTATTTTCTCACCCTTCAAATATTTACTTCCTCACCTTTTAGGACATTGCAATTTCATTTTCTTCCTGACTTGAAAATCACATTTTCTATTTCTGTTGTAGCATATCGTTTGGCCCGTACTCCAAAGCAGGATTTCTAAATAGAGTTTCCTAAATTTGATATTTTTAAATTTATTCTGATTAGCAGATTACATGACAATAGACTGCATTTGACACATCACATATAAATGGAGTATAACTTCTCATTCTTTTTGTGTATATGATGTAGAGTTACACAGGTCATGTAATCACATATGCACATAGGATAATAATGTCCCATTCATTCTACTGTCCTTCCTACTCCTATACCCCCTCCCCTCCTTTCACTCCCCTTTGTCTAATCCAAAGTATCTCTGTTTTTCACTATCTACCCACTTCATGTGAATTAGCATTCACATATCAGAGAAAACATTCAGCCTTTATGGATTCAGTGATTCTTCATTGTGGAGTTGTCCTATACATTGTAGAATGTTCAGTAAAATATTTGTCCTCTACTCACTAGATACAATAGTATCTATTTGCAGATAGTATATTTGTGTGTGTGTGTGTATATATATATGTATATATACACATATTTGTGTATGTTTGTGTGGTATACATATATATATATACACACACACACACAAATATACTATCTGTATAATATGTTTCCCATTGTGACAAAGAAAAATGTCTTCAGATATTGGTAAATGTTCCATAGAGGACAAAATTGCTCTGGGTAGGAAACCACTAAATAGTGGAATATTGTCAAAGTACTACTGGAAATTCTTTTTTTTTTCTGCATGAGTATGCTTCCTTGATACTCACATTAGAATTCATGACTTTGAAAGTCTGCTGCATAATTGGGGCTGGACTTTTCTCTTCACCTTCAGACTTGCATAACCAATTACCTCCCCAGATCTACATTAAAATACCTATGAGTCCCCTTCATCTTCATGTTTCGATAACGGAGCTGCTAATCTATGTTCCCTCCCCCTACTATCATAAAAATTTGCTTTTGTTCAGCTCTTGCTTTCTGTTCAGTCTTACAGATTCTTTCATTTTTCTAAATAATTATGCCAACCCAGCATCTTGAGATAATGCCAATCACCTCTTTTTCTGCTAGTCTTTCTATCAAATTAATAATTCTTTTAGGTTAATTGCTCTGTATGTGTGTATAAATATATGAATATATATATATATATATATATATATATATATATATATATATGCTNGAGAAAAATTGTCCACACTTTTAACATATATATATATATATATATATATATATATATATATATATATATATGCTTTACACTTTAGATATATATATATGTGTGTGTGTATATATATATTATTTTGTCATATATATATATATATATATATATATATATGAACAGAACATTATTTTATCATCTCCACTTCTGTTTTCCTCTTCCTCTCCCGGGATTGTTACTCTTAATACTAATTGCTTTGCTTTTATCCCTTCTCTCAATGTCTCATCGATATGTTAGTCTGGGTAATCTTATAAAATTGTAAGGCGATGTCCCTCCTGGGTCAGATCCTCAAGAGACTTCCTATTTCACTCAGAGTAAAAGTCAATGTCATTAAAATGACCTGCAGTGGCTTACCTTATTAGTTGTACTAAATAGTTTTCTAAAGCAAATACATGGATTTATGTTTACATCAACAGTGTTTGATTTTCTGGTAGCTTCATATTCTGACAATATATGATATAGTATCAGACTTTTTAATGAAATCACCAACAGCTTGTAGTATAATGATATGTAACTAATGTTACTTTACATTTATATAAAATAGTAAAATGAATGCATTTTAAAATATCAACTGAGCTTTTTTATTTTATTTATTTTATTTATTTAATTTGATACCAGGGATTGAACTCAGGGGACTCGATTACTGACCCACACCCCCAGCCCTATTTTCTAGTTTATTTAGAGACAGGGTCTCACTGAGTTGCTTAGTGTTTCACAGTTGCTGTGGCTGGTTTTGAACTTATGATCCTCCTGCCTCAGTCTCCTGAACCTCTGGGATTACAGGTGTGTGATGGTGCCTTAGCTCAGGTGGACTTTTATATATTATTTTCTATAAAATTCTTATTCATGTCTGTTAATTTTTTTAATAAAATTTTTGATGTCATGCTCTGTATAGACATCTTTTGCTATTGACACACAAAGCAAACAATCTTTCAGTTATAATTTGTTCATCTTCTGTTAGTGCCATTCTTTCATTTAGTGAAAGTCTTATTTGATTTATAACTGAATTTTGTGATCTTTTACTTTATAATGCAAACTTCTTTCTATTTGGTTTAAAAATTTCCTCCTTACAAAAAGTCATAAAGAAAATTTCCTGTTTTACCTTTTAAGATTTTTTTCACTGTTTTTTCACAATTGATGGGTGTAGATTAGTTGTTGTACATTGTGTGGAGCAGGAATGAACATAGTTTTTTATACTGCTATTGAATTTTTTTTTTTTTAAAGATAGAGTGAGAGACGGAGGGAGAGAGAGAGAGAATTTTTAATATTTATTTTTTAGTTTTCGGCGGACACAACATCTTTGTTTGTATGTAGTGCTGAGGATTGAACCCGGGCCACACGCATGCCAGGCGAGCGCGCTACCGCTTGAGCCACATCCCCAGCCCAACTATTGAATTTTTCTACTGCAATTTGTCAAGGAAGTAATACAACTATGTACAAAGTCTGGTCTGAAAAAGAAAGTTCTGTGTACAGTGCATTTGTCTTTGTCAATGGTGTGTATGTTTGTGTGGTATAAACACACACACAACAATATCTTCATTGATATATCTTAAAATCTGATTGAGAATATCTCCTCACTGAGTCTTTCCATGAATATTTCGACATTGGTGACCCTTTTGCTTCCATGTGCAATTTAAAATCAACTTTATAAAGTTCTATAAATAAATTAATACATTGAAATTCAATTAGACTGGGATTTCAATTAGAATTGCATTGATTCTATAAGGTAGTTTGAAGAATATTGACACATTTATGCTAGAGTTCTCTTAAAAAACAGAGTCAGTGTCTCTATTTATTTTAATACTGCTTAATGTTTTTAATAAAATAATGTTTTTTTTTTCCATGAAGCACTTCTGTGTATTTTTATTGATAATTTGTCATTTAAAAAATGATGGAAATGAATAGTGTAGCTAAAAGATTTATAATACTTTGTTGTATGTTGAAATTAATTCTCTTTTTCTTTTAGTTGAGTTTTATTTGTATTAATAACAAAAATACACTAGGAATTTCATATGTAAACAATCACTTCAGCAAAATCAAGTAGTTTTCCTCAATTTTCTAATTATTATAGATTGTATTTTGTTTTTCTTTTGTAAATTGTACCAACTAAGATTGCAATACAATTCCAAATATAAAGAAAAATAAAGAACATTTTCTCATGTTGATGGTCTTATTAGAAATCATTTTAGGAAATATGACATTCGATAAGTTTTAAAAAAATTTTTAAATAGACATGCTTTTATTAGGTTAAACACTTCCTTTCTATTATTAGTGTGCTAAAAGTTTTTATTATGCATCATCCTTAATTTTATTAAATGAATTGTACATGTGTATGCTGAGATGAACTCCAATATCAGTGCCATTTTAATCAATAAATGTCAGTTATAATCAAATCAGTGAATTTCAATAACTACTTAAAGTTCTAAAACACTGAAACATTCTTTCCACTATTCTATGCTTTCTCAATAAAACTTTTTTTAAAAAAAAAATTATTTTAGAAAACTGCTCCAAAATCATATCAGAGGTAGATTTTTGAAATTCGAACATTACTTAATACATTGAAGAAAAGAAATTCCTTTGTCATTTTATATCTATGGTATATCGGTGTATATAGTATACATATATATTTATATGTCATTTTCTTATCATTTCTGTTTTCATAATGCTGCTTCTTGGCAATCAAGGAGTTAAACAAAACTTTGGAATTTTCTGTGGCCTTTTCTTTTGCTTCCCTTTCTCAGACCCCACTTCCCATGGCCCTAGAATAAGTTGCAGTTAGGATTAAGAAGCCAGGATACTGTGGTCATGGACAAATGCTCAAACTTCCATTATCCCTAAATCTAATCTTTATCCCACTAGAAAGTTTATATTGATTGATTCTACTTGATTTACAAATATATTAGTTTATGATAAATTATCTACAAAAATATACTAGTATTATTTACAAAAAACTAGGGATATCATTGGAAAACAAAAGCTGTTTTTCTTGTAAGTTTTTACCTCATTAGTAAGCATGCTAATTATCTAATAAATGCTATCTGTTCAAGAGTTTTTATTGTAAATTTGTAAATAAAATCAATAACTACTGCCAAAGAGTAACTCACTTTCTACATTAATTATAAGACACTTATTGTTACAAATTCTGAACTAGTCATTGAGGGAAAAAAAAAAAAAAAAAAAACTACCTTACAAAGATATCCTAATGTGGAAAGTACAAAAATTTAAGATATGATTCCAGATATCATGAAAAGTTAAGGTACAATGCATCTCTGATATATGATCACTAGCCATTTTAGTTGTCCATGTTTTGCTGAAATGTCTTGCTCCCAAACCAGAATTATGTTCTAACAATGATTTTTATGATCTTGGCATATTTAATCCATGGATATTTTGAAATTTTGCTTTTTAATTTATTTAAATTGAATTTAATTTTAACTGAAACAAACATAAAAATTATACATGTCAATGGGGTGTAATGGAATGTTTTGATATATATATATATATATATATATATATATATATATATATATATATATATATATATATGCAATGGGCAATGTTTAAGTCAGGTTAAACATATCAGTCTCCTGAAATATTTATTATTTTCTTATTGTGAGAACATTCAAAATTTCTTTTTCTAGCTTCTGCTGTACAATAGCACACCAGAACTTCTTAATCTAACTGAAATTTACTACTCATTGATGAATCTTTTCCTCTTCCTCCCTCCTCCAACCATCCCCAGCCTCTGGTAGTCCTCATTCTGTGCTCACCTTCTATCAGCTTTTTAAAATTACACATATGAGTAAAATCATTCAGTAATTGCTTTTCTGTGCCTGTTTTATTTTACTTAATGTAAGGATCTCCAGATCCATCCATTCTGTTGCAAATGACATGTGTTCATTCCTTTTTATGGATAGACAGTATTCTACAATGTTTATGGACCACATTCTTGAAGAATTAACTATACATTAAATATGCATTTTATTATTAATTGGACCATAAAAAGTATTTTTGAAGAAAATAGCTGAGAAAATTTAAGTGCATATTAAATAAACTTTCTTCTTTGTTTGCTATACTGCATATTTCTTTTTAAGTTTTATTTTACTTAGTGCTTATTGTCTGTAACTGGGCTCCTTGCATTTATTTACAGCAGCCTATTTCAAACTTTAATCACAGGTCTATTCATCATTAATGTGTTCTTTTATAAAACAGAAATTGTTGTTAAATATATTTATGAAACCCTGCATTCTATGACTTTCTCTTGGTATTTCCAATACCTTATCATAGTGAGGTCTCTAAGAACTCTTCTCAGAGAACTTTTGTTCTCTCAGTTTTCCTAAATTTTATTTGACTAAGTCTGTTTCTTCCTATATGAATCAAGTTATTGTTTACTGCTCTGAAGAATGCAGTTTGGAAGATATAGTTTTAGGAAAGAAATGTGTAATTTTGCAATAATACTGGAAATTGAATGACTTCCCTTTGGTATATACATGTCTATATTTACAAGAAAATAGGGTTTTCTTGTAGAGAGTTACAGTTTTTCTAACTTATTTGAACATTGATCTAGCCTACTGCTATGAGTCCTATTTAGGCTTATTGGTTAATACTCTAACTAATGCTATAAACCCCTTCCTTATCTCAACCCACTTTGCAGGAAACTTATGTCCTCATTCTCCAATTGTAAAATGAACACTTTTAATATATAATTTTTTGGGGTGCATTTTTCCTTAAAATTAAACATTATAGCCTTGTTAGTTCTCCAGAATAGACTTCAGTTCCTTTCCTTTTCCACTAATTAGTGGGATATCATCAGTCTTCACAGTCAAGCTCAACCATCTCAGAGATGTGGTATCATTTCTTTCTTTTCTATTCCTTCCTCCCTCACTCCCTCCCCTCCTTTCTTTTTCTTTCAGCTTATAACATGCTGTTTCTGATATACTGTGTTTGTATCAAAGTGGAAAACAATAGTAAGTGGTCACATTTACAAATCTGGGAAGAGAAGATCTATGAAGAATTCTGATTGTGGAAAGATTAGCATATGTATATCAATCAAAGTCAATAGTGCATGGATATTCAGGTAGAATGGAATAGAAAATCATTAGCAATAGAGAAATAGAATAGCAACAAAAGAGAGGGAGAGAAACTTTAAACACCACTCACTCTGATACTAGTGAATCATGAATATGAATCCTTTATATAATGAGAAAAAATGAAATGTATTATGTAACAATAAATAATTGTTTTAAATAAAAATAAAATTGAGGTATTCTATTTTTAGGTCATTGGTATAATAAGTATAAAATGTTGAACAAAATTGTTCAAATAAATAATAACAATACCTGAGTAAACCCACTTTGAGGGCTTCACTATTCTGATTGGCACCATCATGTTCTAATTAAGTACATAGTTGTCAAAACTCCACTTGTACTCTGCTGACGATACACAACCACCAAGCTAAGAGCTAAAAGAAGTTTTAAAAAGTAGAAAGCAAAGCATTAATTTATGTAGCTTCTAAGTTGGCACATGCTAATGCTTTCAAAATGTAGAATAGCTTCAATTCCCACCAGTTTAGCAGCTGACATGATTATGTTCATGAATCCTCTAGGAAATTGAGGAAACAGTAATAACAAGCCTAGTTAACAAGAGAAGAAAAAGACTGCCTGGCTGGCTGTGTAAGTTTCTCGTGTTAACACTGATTATAAACATCAGTGGTGGTAAACACAGCCATTCCATGAGATTGAGCTCTGAACATTTTTATAGGAAAATGAGATCAGCAGCCATGATTCCATTTTATTAAAACAACTCTTCTGAGAACTCTGTAGCATAATACTTTTGTTCTCCCTTCTTCTGGCATGTGAACAAGACTATGGAATTACAATCTCCAAGAGCTAAATGGGAAAAATTAAGTTGCTCATTTTTTTCCCCAATGTTATTTAATTGTTAAAAAATACACTTTGGAAACCGTGAACTACTAAGTTGTTTTTTTTTTCTTTTCTCCTACATACATTTCATACACACATTACATCATTTTAAAATATTCTCAGGTGGTCCCCTATGTCATTTAAGAGAAAATAGTGTGTAATTGCTAGCCTGAAGGCCATCAACCAATTTCAGATTAATCTCCGTCTTCTAACATGTGAAACTTCAGGAGCAGTGAAATCACATATTTTAAAACTGATGACTTTGAGTTACTGAGCATATCTCTAGGCCCCTCTAACCAAAATTATTCTTCCTCACTATATTTCCACCAAGTCTCTATAACTTAACATGCCATTATGCTTGAAATTTTCAGGATTATTCTTATTTCTCAACGTTTTAAAAAATGTTTGTACTAGGAGGTTGAACCCAGGAGGGCTTAATCACTGAGGAAAACCCCAAGGGTCCCCCGTGTTTTTTTTTGTTTGTTTTTTTTTTTTAGACAGGGTCTTGCTAAGCTACCTAGAACCTCTCTAAATTGCTGAGGCTAGCTTTGAACTTTCATCCTCCTGACTCAGCCTCCCAAGCTTCGAGAATTACAGGTTTGCACCACCTGTTTGCAGCAATAATTATAAAGAGTCTACCATATGAATAGTCCCAGTTGAAACACTGACCCTGTCTGAAAAAGGGCTAAATTTTAAAGTCTCTAAGTATTACCAATATGTATTTAAAATAAAATGTTGTGTATAATGTCCCCCCCGACACCAAAAAAAAAAAAAAAAAGAGCAGAAAACAGGGTGAGAAGAAGAGAAAGGATTTGAGGAAGAGTTAATTAAAAGCTGCCAGTAAAGACTGGTGTAAGTCTATCTCATCTTATGGATGTGCTGTAGAAAACTATTAGCAAGAACCATAGAGCTGAGTTTCCAGAGTGTCCTTGTAACACACTCTGTGACCATGAGACAGACCTGCTTCAGTCTCACTTCCTTGATGTGTAATGTTAACCAGACTTTAACTCCTCTCTTATTTTCTATGTCATTTAGAATCACATGCATCATGAAAAGCTCAAATGCCTATGAAAATACTAAGATTAAATTCAACACTATCAGCTTCTGAATAACTAGAATCCCATTACTACCACTTTTTCTCTGTTACACTTTGAAGTGGAATTGAATTATTTCTAATAATAAACAAAATTTAGATTTTACAAAACATAATTGTAACCAATTAACACATGCAAGAGTTTACTGGTTGATAATCTTGAGAATCACCTTCCTCTTCTAGAAGATGGAAAAAGCTCCTCTGAGAAAGTAGATAGCAAACCACTCAAAGAAATTTAAATTCCTGGAATTTTCTTGAGTTCATCTTCTCATTTATGTTTCTGAAGATTATTTCAAATCTCACCAATAGCAAATATACTCTATTGCCAAACTCTAAGAAACCATTTACAGGGTAACTATTTTAATGCCAGTAACAATTTCATCTCCATTGGAAAGACTAGAATTTTAAAATTCTGAAGTGTACAGAACTTTGCATCTGATGGAGCAATGTACTCTCTACAATTTTTTTCTGACCCTTAACATTGTAAATGAGGGTACTTCCATAGTTAAAAATTCTGCCACCCCCTGTTTAAGTAGAGAGGGTAAAACAGAATATAGACACTGAAATTCCATTATTTCTTAGATTATATTCAGTCTACAATGTAATTACTCACAAATATTTTTCCAGAACTTGGTATTCAGGTTTTAGTTCATGTGAGCTGAGTTTAATCACCCCTATCCCACCCCCAGGAGTTTAGATACTACAGATCAGTGTTTCCAGTGGGGCTTGCCTCCTCTGTGTTGTAATCACCTGTAGTCCCTGTGTAAAATGCAGATTCTTAAATTCATCTAAGACCCCTGAAATCAGAGTCTCTTTTTTTGAGCATAAGGACTGTTAATAAGCAGTCTGTACCTTTAATTCTCTTACCCACCAAAATCTGAAAATGTAAGTAATGTTCTAAAATCCACTAGTCCAAGAGCGCAGAAAAAGGAACAGAGAAGACTGAGAAAGACAAGAAGGGGAGAGCTGGCATAGAATAGTGGCAGTGTTGGTGCTGTCACCACTGGCCCCCCCAATTTGTGCCTTCATAAAGCTTCTGAATTTAATTCTGCTTGTATCCTTCCAGCCCAGGGAATCTTCTCTCAGTGAGACATCCCTGCTATTGTAGGTACTATCCAATTCCATGGAATAATTTTATATCATTGTGACATTTGATTACTATAATCTCTGAACACAGAGTTGAAACATTTATCTACAATCTCCAGAGAACCAAAGTTTATCTTTGAAAACGTGTATGCACTTTGAAATGATGCCACCAGATGGCCAATTTTAGAAAAGATCAATGAACTTGTTTGTAAGTGGTCAAAGGTTTCCAACATTTTGAAACTCATTGGTTTTTCTATATTAAGATTATTTTTTATGTTGTTATAACTACAATCCATGTATTTTTACTGGGTAAGTGTAAACAAAATTTTTAATTGACTACTGCACTTAATACAAAATATGCAGAGATCTTTAATAGCACCTCACAAGTAACAGGGCACGCTACTCTCTCCAATGAGAAACTATATCTTAGAACCACTGAAGTGAATGAGATGATACCCGAGATTCAAATTCTATTCCATTTGAGTGGCGACTGTTTTGTAATGTGTTCCTCTTTAAGTACATCTTAAGTTTTCTAAAATGTACTTAAACATCTTGGTTAACACAGCAGACAATGGTATATAAACCCACTGGACTACGACATTTTCAATGAGCATAATGCAAATGCGTTGTTAATTCACATGCTATTTACGTAGTCTATAAGATTTTGGGGTAGAAAATGTGCCTTTAAAATAATATGTGCTTAAAAGAAAGTTTCCTTTTAAATTTAATCTATCTAATGAACAATGAGGTCTAAATTTACTGTTATTAGGACGGGAATGAACATATTAATGAAGATTATCTTACATCATAATCATAATGTAATACATGTTCAATTCAGAATCATTAGTAATATTCAATATTTAATACCAGGTCTTTATTATGGAAATACAAATCAGGTAGATATTTTTAAAGACATACAGCTATTAATATTTTACTTAGTGAACTGATAATTAATTAGAAAATCTTTATTTTTGGTCATCATGTATAACAAGGATCCAAATTCGTTGTGAACGTGGTCATCTTCTAGGTCTCAGTTTGAGATTTTTGCGTGTATAATATTAAATTTAATTATTCATATAAAGTATTTAATATGAAGCCTGAAATAAAGCAATCATTTACTAGTAGTTTGCTATTTCTGTTAGTATATTATGTTAAGCATTACAAGACTTGATATATGTGTAATTTTCAATACCAAAAGCAAGAATTATAAGAAAACCATACTCATATAGATTTTTTCTTATTTAATGTAGACTATTAGTCATTTGGAACAAAACTTATTTTTATTGTAAGAATAAAAAGCTTTTGTTTGTATAGGTGATAAATATTTGTTTCATGCATTTTTTCTAATCAGTTACATAGAAAGTGATTACAATATTTGGACTCAAATAAACTTTTAAAGATTTATACTTTGCAAATCCATGAATCTAGTTATGCATTTGATGAGGGGTTAATTTATAGTTATAATGAAACATTTTATATACATAATGCTAAATGTATGGGGATGCCATTTCAAAATATGGACTTAAATAAGTAGTGAGAACAAAGAACAAAAGGAAGATTTTTCAACTGTCAGATACAGATGAGTTTTTCCTAAACTCTTTGTCAAGTGCTTAGGGACAGCAGAATACAATCATTTTACAAGACCTTCAGTTTGTTGCTTAAAATGGCAGTGATTTCAGGAAATGAAAAATGCTCAGTATCTGCAGACTATCCCTTTAGCTTCCTTAGAATTTTCTTGCTTTTTATTTGTAATCTCACTATGTTGTCTTCCTAAAATATATTTATAGTACTAGCATGTTTCCTCTTTTGAAAAGAACACATTTTCAATCTTGTGAGGAGTTAACTATCAAAGGATTTGATGGCTTTGTCTGATTAAGCTCTTCCTCTCTTCTCTTCAGAGCATATAAATATCTGAATACTATCTCTAAAACTATAAATTTTGGAAAACTTTGTTTTATCATTTATTTAAATTTAAGCATAATATGCTCACTCATCCAATACAATGGATTATTACTTAATTTATACCAAATTAATGTGTAAGACAAATATAAGAAACTATTTTCTTCTTCTATTCCCCATTTTATTCTGTTTTCAACACGGAGTTATGAGATATCTTGTCTTACCAAAACATTTTTATGGTAATTTTATGGTAATTTCAAACTATTTCACATTTACCTGATGCCACATTTGAGCTTTTGTTCTAGTTAATCCCTGAGTGTTTAACTGTAATATTTAGAGTTGAGAGCTTTGGAGGTGAATAAGATTAGAGAGGTAATGAGATTGGAGTCCCCATGATTGAACCTGGGAAGTTTATAAGAGGAGAGAGAGAGAGACCAAAAGATTCAAATGTGTGCTTCCTTCTCTTATCATGCAATGTGCTATGCTTCCTGTAGGCTTTGCCACCAAGGCATCCATCCCCAGATTCAGTCTCTCAATTTTGGGCCAAACCATAAATAAGAGCCAAAATAAATCTCTTTCTCTATAACTCACCCAGTCTGTACAATTGTGTTATTAACAATAGAAAATCAATTAGTACATAGCAATTTTTAAATATCTTCTCTGGGATAGAAGGTAAACAGTATTATATTGATAATTTTGATTAATATGTGTTTACTGATTGCTGTGCTTTAAAAATATGCAATTTAATACCAAGTATACTGTTTAAAAAGTTTTTTTGCCCCCAATTATTACTTATGTAAGGAATCCAGCAGAAATTTATTTGAAAATCTCAAATCTCCAATGAGTTATCTCAGAATTGTTTTAAAATTTTAAAAGACATTGAGAATTGCAGAATTACAAGGGTAATGAATCAGGTCTTGCTTGGGTTGTGTGTTGTTGCTGGATTGCCATTATTTGGCTTTAGTTTAGAAAACAGCATCTTGATGCAGTTACCTGCAAACTCTAATTCTATGTAGTTAAATTTTGTGTCAAGTCTATCTCTAAACTTGATTAGAGAAAATAACCCCCCAAATATCTTCTGCAACATTCTTGGAAATCAATTGGTTACCCATGTTTTGCCTTTATTAGGCTTTAGGGGCATCTATTTAAAAAAATTTATATTAGTCATATATTAAATACTTAAGGTAACACATTTATTAAAGATGAATGGTTTATTTAGCCCATGTTTTTGGAAGCTCATGTTCATAGTTGGGCAGTTCATAACCTTGAGTTCAAATGTCTGATGCTTCCTCCATCAGGCTGAACCACCAAGTCTCGGCCTTTTCTCTGTTTCTATGCCTGTCTTTTTCCTAATCTCCTCATTGACTGGATTGGTTACCACTGAATAAAAGTGTTGTGCAGGGCGTGACAAGAGAGATCCTACAATCCCTTTGGAGGGCAAAATGACCTAAGGATTTACCACTAGGCTTTACATCTTAGAAGTCCACAGAACCTTGTTGTACTGCCACACTGGGGCCTAAGGCTGTAAAAATATGGACTTTGATGGGACACTCAACCAAACCATAGCAATCCACAATTTAGACTGAACTGGCATGTGTAATGTACCTAAATGAAAGTATTTGGAGTTGATTGTTATCAAGAATGTGAAAGCACATCTATAACTGCGTGTGAAAGCTGTAAATATCCAGTAAATACTTTTGTTATAAAAAACATATATCAGTTTTTTATCTTTTGTTTTTCTTTCATATGATATAAAATATCATATCATATGAAAATATGATAGAATTTGGTTAAAGTGTGACCTTTTATCTGTGGTTCATGTTTTTAAATTTGAAACACTGGTACAAAATAAAATTTAAATTCTCTTATGTTGCTTGCTGAGAATTAACTGTACTTTTGTTGTGTTAGTTGTTCCTGAATTGTATATGACAATTGGCCACCACTGACCACATAACAGCATACAGCAATTCCAACAGCTTTAGCTTTTCTTGTTAAATTTCAACAACTCTTGTCTGCTTTGGTTCAAACTTACAAAAAATGTGCTCAAGTCCTCAGTTGACTGACCTAACTGAAGTTTATCTGGAGGGCTGGTTTACAGAAAACACATTTTCTGTATTTTTTGTGATAACATGGAGGTTTTCATCTGAGAAACTGTGAAAATCCTCATTGTGGAACTAGGTAATATTAAATTTTCTTCCCTATTTGGGCTGCACACCAGCATGGACAGCTCTCTTCTTTTGAGATACTTCTGGGCAATTTCTTGGGTCACAATGACTTCTACCAACTGTGGACTCCATTAGATTCTCTGCCTGGTTTTCTGAGAATGAACTAGAATACCTCTGGGACCCAGCTAACCCTAATGAATGGACAAATTTTTCCCATGACATTTCAGTTTTAAATACAGAGGAAATTAAGTTGTTCCCTGTGTAGCACTTCATTGTTAAACAGTGACAGATTTTTTTTTTTCCTTGTACAATAAACGTAGTCCCAGATATAAGGAGCACAAGCTGCTAGAGACCTTAGTATGGAATAGGTTGAATTTAAAATCTTCCTGACATTGACAAAATTGTAATGATTTTTTTAATAGCAAATAAAATTTGTAACATAGTACCTTTGGGATTTTAGGCAAAGTCAGTTCTAAGAGCTCCATTCTTCCTTAATTTACATTTTAAGTGCTCGTCAAGGTAGAAGGCAATGGATTCAGGAGACAGATCCTATAATAATTTCTTATCTCTTGGATCAGGGAAGGATCTTCAAGGTCATGTAATATATTATAATTTTAAAAGTATTAAGACAATATTTTTCTCATTATATCAAACACACAGTTTAGATACAGACTATGGCAATAGTCTTTTATGTACAACAAATATGACATTATAGTGAGCTACATCCATAATGTCTAGTAGAAAACAATTAATCAAGAATCAACATGATTGATTAATTTTAGTTTGCATGATAACATTCACTTTGTACTTAGTCTAAAAAAAATACAATTTTCTTTTACAATTTTCAGTATACACATATATTCCTTAAACACTTATGGAAAATAATGAGAATATTGTGTGTTTGAAACTAAAGTGAGGAAAGGTCAAGTAATGTGAAAACTCCTAAGCAAGTAAATTGTTTCAATGAATGTTTTGGTGGTAGAACCTGTATTATCCTGGGATGAGAATAACAATGCAATGCAAGTGTCAAGTTAATCTATTTTTAAGCAGAGCCAGAAACAAAATCATATCTTTAAACTTTTAACCTATTGTTCTTCTTACTATATCATGTTGCTGTTCAACATTAAAAATATTTGTCCTGAATTAGTATAACATTTAGAAATAAATTTTTTCAGTTTACCAAGCATAAGAAGAAAGTGCCTGGTGTCAGACTTCTGTGAAAATAAATTAAAACTTGAAAATTTAATACATAAAATAAACTTCAAATAAAGATATAGGAAAAATATTGAAGTCACTTTTTTCATAATGTCACACATAAGACAGGTTAGTATATAGCAGAGAAAAGCTAACTGCACCATAATGAGTTATAACACAATTTTGGTCATATTAGGGCATGATTTTAACCAGTCATTGTACAACATGTTGCAGACCTCAGCATTTAACACATGGGAGATTGGTGATCCATAAAGTACATGTACCAATTTACATAATCTAGAATATTTATTTTAAAATAACTCAGAGTGCTCCTTGTGAAGAGAAAGCCAACAGCAGATGAATTGAGCCATCTAAAGAACTGAATAAAATTTGATCTCATCTTAAAATAGTCATACAGAATTAATTTCACTTGAGGCTACACATGATGCATATTTTGACCCTTGAAGCCCACAGACCTATTCTTAGAGATGGAAAATGAGTCACTGTATGTTGTGTTGTTTTTTTTTCTGCCTAATCTTGAGACACTAGTGTATATAATTTGAAGTCCAAAATTACTGCAAATTTGGACAACTTTAAAAAATTCGTTGGTTGAATCAGCTAAACACAGTTTCACTTTGTTTCACAGCTGTTGAAAGTATTTTAGAAAGATCCAACCTGTACTATATATTATCTATATGTACTTTAACTGTAAGCATCTACATAATTATGAAACTATATTTATCTACCTAAATATCAGTAGTTATAGATATATTCATAAACAATTTTTATATATTTATAAGAGGTAGTTAGGTAATTATAACTATAAACATCTATCTATAACTCTAACAATAAACGTATATAATTACATTCTCAGTTAAGATCATTATGATGAACCAAATGTACCAAAAGTATCTTTTCCAAAATTTGTACTTAAAGTCTGTGTGATTCTCTGAAGATGTTTACCTATCCTTTCAGTTGGATTTGAAAACTCCAATGAATAGTAAATGAAAAAAAGTCAGAAATTTAACATTTAAAATAAATTTCTTACAAAAATATTGAATATCCAAACCTCTTGTGGCTCAAAGAGATTTATCATCTAAATAATACTTTAGAAACAAAGGTAACTGTACATGTACTTCCTAATCACAGTGAGTAGGTTCTAGCTAAGAGAAGGGTATCTAGAGTTGTAGTGTTTAAATGATACAGTACTGGGAATCAGGATTGCTTTATCGTATACCTGCTTGTTATCATGGGGACACCATGATAATTTCACTGATTGTTATTTCACTCACATAGCAAAAGCAGTGGTCTCTTTTTTTTCTGTTGTTATCTTGTGTACTGTGTTGTACTATGGTTCTATGTTTCATTTAGATATTTGCCTTTACCAACCTTTTGAGTGCCCCAGAGAATTTAGTAAACTGCAACATAAGTTTTGTAAGCAAAGATAGTATTGAAAAACAATACTAAACAAAACCAGGTTAAAACCTAACCTGGTTTTAATAATGTGGCATTTTCATTAATACCATTTGTATAAAACAAAATACACATAGCTTTTAAAAACAAGCAGAATTCAGCATGAAGTTTCTTTTAGTGAAAACTGAAATTATTACACATTTTACATTTCAGTCCCTCTAAAATGGCAATGAATATATTGTATCTATATTTAGCTTCATTTTTCAGATTCAAATTAAAATAGTTATTGAAAGATATAATTGATTATAATCTATAACTGTTTTGTTCAACCATATTAATGAGTGAATGTCATTGAAATAAAAGTTCCTTCTTCTTTGAAAAAGTGGAATTAAATCAATGGTCATAATTCCTTTTACCTAAAACTTAAAGTTCTATACTGATCCCATATTCTAAGAAAAATGTGTACTGAAGATATAGTAATTTTTCAACATACATCATTAGAAAGAAAAAGGTTTGGACAACTTCACCATGTGAAATAGGCCATAGAATTAAAAATTAAATACATTTCAATGTTTGTTTGCATACATATAGATTTGAAAGTCTTCCCTGTATGATCTGAACACTGGAGTCCCAAAGCTATTGCACTCTTTTTATCCTAGCATGTTTATCATGTATATTATTTACCTTTATTTTTTTACCTTTATTTACACTTGCAAGGTAATTATTGTCTACTGCAGTACTATTCCGTAAGAGTACTTATTTGTTTTTCTCTACAGCTGCCTCTTAAATAGGAGATCTTATACCTGTGTTATCATAGGTGTCTCTTAAGAAAGGAGAAATATAGAACCGAACTGTGAGTCAAATTTGATTGATGTCAGCTTGGGTCAGATGAACACTTTCCCTCTTTAAGCAACACACACACACACTCACATACATGTTATATTACATATGAGCACTAATACCTTTAAAAACATATTTGGAGAATAAAATACCATATGGCACTTTCCAAGTATGTTTAGTAGTATATTTGTAGGCTGGTTTTCCTTTCCTGCTTTGTCCTATGGCTATACAAAATGGAAAAAAAAATATATTAGTTTTGTTCTTGTTATTTTTAAATAATGCTTGTTAGAATGAGGAACTGAAGTTCGTAAATAATAGAGTATCTCCATTGTTCTGACAAGGAGAATCTACTTGACTAATGAGAAGAAACTATTGTCTTTTGTAAGGCTGGATTCTTTGGAAGTCATTTTAGCATCTTTAGACAGTTAATCAGAACTCAACTACAGAATTCAGAGTAGTAGGTGTGAAGTTAAAGTGGGTCAAAAGATAAGAGGAACTGCTATAGTAGACTTGCCTAGTGAATATGAGATAAGTCTCTCTGGTCCTTCCAATTTTAGGTAAGCCAAGGAATGAATGGTTTGTCTGGATTGACAAGTGAGGCTTTTTCAAAGAAATTTCTCACTGAAACCTCAGTTTTGATCCAGGCATAAAAGAAAAGTGTTTTGTGACAACTGCAACTTAATTTCTAGGCTTATTTCAGAGTTGATTTGAACAAGAGTTTCCAGTGGAAGAGAATAATGATAATTTCCTAATGTATACCTACTATTTCAAGTTGATCATTATCACCATTTGTTTATTCATTCATTTATTAATCCAAAAATATTTATTGAGCTCATACTATGTGCCAAATACTGCTCTAATTTACAAAAATTGTGAACAAAATCCTGTCATTATGGAATTAACATAATTGGATACAGAATTTTTAAAAAAATAACCAATTAACATGTAGCATGTCAAACAACAATACGCTTTGTGGTTTATAGTCATGACATCCCAATGAAAATTTCTGTGTATCATTTTTCTAAAATTACCATTTTACCAACATCATTTTCTCTATCTCTTAGAATATTCAACTTTACATTTCAACTTAACCTTCCTGAGAGCTTCATTTGGATCCCTTGCCTCTCTAACCACATCCTCTATCTCAAACCTGGATTAGATGATTTATAAATGCTAAGAACACTAGGTGACTCTTTTCTGAACTTTAGGTTCCTATGTCCCAATGCCTTATTAATATCTCCATTAGGACTGCTATAAGACATAACAAAAAACAAATTATAACTTTCTCCTTAAACTTGTCCTTCCACATACCTTTGACAATTTTATGAATCTGCTCAGAAGGCCTGACAAAGAAAGGATTGAAATTGTCTCTTGAAACATCTACTGCTGTTTGGCAGCAGTTTTCCAAAATAGAGTGAGCAGTTTTCCAGGATGGAATGAGATGCTATCCAAGGTACTCCAGGAAAAATCCTTCTAACACTCGACTTCTCAAAAACATTTGTTTATCTTAGAGATACTGCTTCATCTTGATACTCTTTTCTTTCATAGTCATTTCTTTCATCATCTCAGATGATGCATTTTGTTCTTAGACAATACTTTAACACTTCTTTTACACATTCAAATCCAAATCTTCCAAATTTGAACCTAATAAATAATGCAACTTCTCTAAATCCTACCACCACCAGCAGTGTGGCATGCTATAGCATGTGGTGAAAAGAAAACAGTTTTATTCTGAAAAAGTAATGCTAGTTTTTGAAAAAGAGAAAACATTTTTGATGTTCTGTGTCATTTTAAAGTCTAACTTTGTTTACCCAAAGTTAGGCAAATACTTTTTAGATACATGCACTTTTGTTTTCTCTAAGTTAATAATGAGAATGCTTTCTGACGGTTCATATAATTGTGGAGGTTATAAGGAGAAGAGACAGGATCATCATTTTGCCAGCTGTTCTGGCTAGTTTGTTTTACTCATATGCTTTTCAATGTTCCCAGTGAGTGGTCAGCAAACTGCCAATTAATTGTGAAAACCTATCAGGTAGTCAGAGGTTACTATACCAAGAAAGAGAGATCATGAATCTGTTCATCATAAAATCTATTACTGCTAAGCTACAAGAAATTTCCAAAACAATTCTGTGGATAACTTAACTTTTCAATGTATGATAATGACATTCCTAGATCCTATAGGTGGAGAGAAATAAGATGAAGAAATTTATTTTGTGAGTATCCATTAAGAAGAGCTTTTTGTTCAGTATGCTATTTGATAAATATTTAATCGGATTTAGCTTTTTTTTTAGTGATATTTCAATAAAGAATGCATTCAAAGTACCTTTTCACAAAAGATAAACACAGAAACTAGTCTGGTTCTCTGCTTCATCTTTTAACTGTTCACTCTACACTGCTGAGCTCAAATGACTATCTGTAATACAAATCAGAGTTCTTCTAAGGAAGGACAAGTTATATTATTATTATTTTTTTTAATTTTTAGTTGTATATGAACTCAATGCCTTTACTTGTTTTTATGTGGTGCTAGTATCAAACTCAGTGCCTCACACTTGTGAGACAAGTACTCTACCATTGAGCTACAATTCCAGCTGCTGATTTTTCATACTAGTTCTAGTTAGCTTTATTTGTGATAGTGAGTAAAATAACTTCAATTATATAACTTGCTGAGATCAAGCATATGTATTATTTTTACATTTTATTATTTCATTTTGTTTTTATATATGTTATTTTTAGACTTGAAAATCATAGGAATATCAATGAAGATAATCATGATAAATAATATAATAAATAAGAGATAGATTAAAATAATACAAATAAGTTGTAGGCACATTCATCCAAAACTTAACCATTGAGATATATTCTGAGAAATGCATCATGTTATATTTTCATACATGTTATATGTTCATGTTATATTTTATGTTATAATAATACATGTTATATTTTCATCATGTAAACATCATAGAGTGTACTTACACAAAACTAGACAATGCAGCTTACTACAATACTGGTTATATGGTGCCTATTGTTTCCATGTTACAAACCTATATACATGTAACTGTATTGAATACTGTAAGCAATTATAACACAGTGGTAACCATTTTTGTATCTAAACATAACTGAGCATAGAAAAATACAGTAAAAATAAGGTATGAAAGATTTAAAAGTGATACACTAATATAGAATGGATCCTGCAGTACAGGATGTTATTCTGGGCATGTCAGTAAGTGAATCGTAAATGAATGTAAAGACTGAGGACATTACTGTGCACTAGTGCAGACTTTTTTTTTAAGGTGGTAACTTTTTATATAGCTTTATTTTATTCATTTATGTTTTATGTGATGCTGCGAATTGAACCCAATGCTTCAATGTGCTAGGCAAACACACTCTACCACTGAGCCAAAACCCAGCCCTAGTGAATGAAGACTTTTTAAGTACTGTGCACTAAGATTATACTAAATGTTTAAATTTGTTTTCTTTTTTTCAATAATAAGTTAACCTTAGCATAACATAACTTTTTTTTAACTTTATAAGCTTAGATTTTTTTTAAAAAAAATTGACTCTTTTATAATACTTCCCTTAAAACATGCTCATTGCACAGATGTACAAGCATATTTTCTTTCTTGGTATTCTTAGTCTATGACATTTATTTAATTGTTTGTTTGCAAAAGTTTTTGTTAAAAAACTCAGAAACACATATTAGCCTAGGCCTCCTCAGTGTCAGGATTATCAATATCACTGTCTTTCATCTCCACATCCTGTTCTGTTGGAACGTTATTGTATGTGCTCTATTTTGATAAGAATGGCAGCACAGTAGATATGCTTACACAAGAATCTCCATGGGCATGTGCGGAATGCATTTCATAAGATCTCTGTGACATCACTAAGCAATGAAAGTCTTCTGGTTCCATTATGATCTTGAAGGAACACCATGGTGTGTAAAGTCCATCCTCGACTGAAACAGTGTTAGGCAGTGCCTGACTCTACACACCGACATTTAGTCAACTTTTAATGAGATTTAAGGCATATATTTCCATATTACTGCTTTTTGTAGAAAAAATATTATAGGGCTGGGGATGTGGCTCAAGCGGTAGTGCGCTCGTCTGGCATGAGTGCAGCCTGGGTTCGATCCTCAGCACCACATACCAACAAAGATGTTGTGTCTGCCGAAAACTAAAAAATAAATATTAAAAAAAAAAGAAAAAATATTATAGAGGAAAATATTACAAGATAATGTTTTTCTAATTATTAATGTATGAAAGTTTACTCACCGAAGATTAATGATGTCTTTGGTAACCTATTAAATTAATTAATTATTAATTTGCTTTGTGTTTTATTGTGGGTGAAATATTTGTAATATATGTATGTATGTATGGATGAAAGAAAAAGAGGACAGGAGGGAGATAGAAAAAGAGAGGACAGAAAAAAATAAATCTTTAAATGAACACTTTTTGTAAGTTTATGATCACATCTGTAACCCAGAATCTTGCTGTGATATGATTGGTTTCTGCCTCTTGCTTACTCCCCTGGTGGATGACAGAAATCGTAAATGTATTCAGAGTCCTGTAGAAACTATTTCTTTCCTTGAGCAGGTCCTTTTTGTTTTATTCTTGGGCTCTATCTTCAATTTAATATATTCCATTCAATTATCTTCTAAATAAATATTTACCTCTGAGAGAAAGATTAGACTATACATCAAAATGACAGAAAAGAGATGGATTGCAAATGAAAATATTTTGTTTTCTCAGGTTAGTTTTCAGATGCTTTCTGGCAGTAATGCAAATAGGAATTGCATTCAACATTGTCCCACTGCAAAGATACATGATCTTAACTCTTGCCCTCCAATACCAGATGACATTCTCTTATGCATTCATTTCTTGAGTGTCTAGTGAGTGCCAGGCTATCTGCTAGGT
This sequence comes from Marmota marmota marmota, assembly GCF_001458135.2. Lineage (NCBI taxonomy): Eukaryota > Metazoa > Chordata > Mammalia > Rodentia > Sciuridae > Marmota > Marmota marmota. Next base: position 19,167,033 of record NW_026000057.1, on the reverse strand, counting down.
CCAGAAGATATAATGTTGAAAAAAAATAGAATTTCTCTATTCATAAAATTTGAAGAAGACATATACATAATATAGTGAAGATAAACATAGTTAAAATAATTATATTAATGAGGTGTAGTAAATGCTCTCAAATGAATGAAAATTGCTCTAAAGAATGAATAGTAACTCAGTCCTGGTGTTATGAAAAGAATTCCAGAGGGAGTTGTTTGTTTTGTGAGGCATAATAAACAGGAAAAGAAAGATATATTCCAAGTGAAGTAAATAGCTTATAAAAGCCTTATAACAGAAATAGCCAGAATGACTTCAAGAAACTGAGTAAAGGATTTTATGAGCAGAAAATATTTTGAGAGAGCGAGAAAGATACACATGAAGAGAGGCCAAACTCTGGGGGAAAGATCAAGTCCACTATTTATTTATTTATTTATTTCATCTTAAGAATATATGGGATCCCAGTGACATTTTTCATAGAAATAGAAAAAAAATCATTAAATTTATTTGGAAAAATAAGAGGCCCAGAAGAGCCAAAGCAATCCTTAGCAAGAAAAGTAAAGCAGGAGGTATGAGAATACCAGACCTTAAACTATACTACAGAGCTATAGTAACAAAAATGGCATGGTATTGGCACCAAAATAGACTTGTAGACCAATGGTTCAAAATAGAGGACACAGAGAGAAACTCATATAAATATGGTTATGTCATATTAGACAAAGGTGCCAAAAACTTTCATTGCAGAAAAGATAGCCCGTTCAACAGATGGTGCTAGCAGAACTGGAAATCCATATGTAGCAAAATGAAATTAAACCTCTATCTCTCACCCTGCACAAAAATCAACTCAAAGTGGATCAAATACTTAGGCACTAGAACAGACACCCTGCACCTAATAGAAGAAAAAATAGGCCCAAATCTTCACCATGTTGGCCTAGGATCTGACTTCCATAACAAGACCCCTAAAGCTCAAGAAATCAAATCAAGAATCAACAAATGGGATGAATTAAAATTAAAAAGCTACTTCTCAGCAAAGGAAACAATAAATAACGTGAGGAGAGAGCCTAAAAATTGGGAGAAAATCTTTATCACATACACCTCCGATAATGCATCAATCTCTAGGACATATACATATAAAGAACTCAAAAAACCTAACACCAAAAAATGCAAATAACCTAATCAATAAATGGGCTAAGGAAATGAGCAGACACTTCACAGAAGGAGAAATATAATCAATCAACAAATATATGAAAAAGCATTCAACATCTCTAGCAATTAAAGAAATGCAAATCAAAACTAAGATTTGTCCTAATGGAAAAGATCAAGAATACAGGAAACAATAAATTTTGGTGAAGATGTGGGGGAAAAGGCACAATCATACATTGTTGGTGGGACTGCAAATTGGTGAAACCACTATGGAAAGCAGTATGGAGATTCCTTGGAAAACTGGGAGTGGAACCACCATTTGACCGCGATATCGCACTCCTTGGTTTATACCCAAAGGACTTAAAATCAGCATATTACAGTAATGCATCCATATCAATGTTTATAGTGGCTCAATTCACAATAGCTAAACTATGAAACCAACCCAGAGGTCCCTCAATAGATGAATGGATAAAGAAAATGTGGTATATATACTCAGTGGATATTACTCAGCTTTAAAGAAGAATGAAAATATGGCATTTGCCAGTAAATGGATGGAATTGGAAAATATTGTGCTAAGCAAAATAAGCCAATCCAAAAAAATGAAAGGCTAATGTTTTCTCCAATGTGTGAAGGCTAATTCACAATAAGAGAGGGGGCACTAGAGAAGAATAGTCTTATCTTAGATTAGGTAGAGGGAATTGATGAGAGTGAAGGGGAGGGGATATGGGGATAGTAAACATAGTAGAATGAAACATGTATATATGTGACTACATGACCAACATGATTCTGCAACATGTACACTCAGAAAAATGAGAAAGTATATCCCATGTATGTATAATATATCAAAGTGCATACATGCATTCTATTTTCATGTATAACTAATTAGAAAAAATTAAAAATTAAAAAAATGGGAATGTGCTTTTTATTCATGGGCACCTTAACATGGTCACTTGGACTTTTGTGGAGGATGTATTTAAGATACCAGAGTGCATATGAAGTGCTAATAAGTGTACGGTGGAAAGTTTAGGTGAGACATGCCCAGATATCTTGACCTACAATGCATTTAGGAGGGACTAAAGATGGGAGATATATTTAGAAAGGACATCTAACAGACCTCATCTAACAGACCTCAGTGATAATTTTAATATGAAGAATAAGGGAGAGGAAAAGGTCCAAGATGACCCCTCCTTTTTTTCTGGCTTGGGTAAGTAGATGAATGACAATTTGGGGATGCATGACTTCATGTGAGGGTGTGCATACAATGAAGAGTTGTTTTCAAACATAATACTTAACTTTTGAACAGAGTACTTATGCCCATCTAGAGATTGAACAAGAAGCTATATATACAATTAAAACCATAGACTATGTTGAGATAAACTATGCTGAGAGAATGGAGTAGCAGTGAGCGGTTAGCAGTGAGATTTGGTAAACCACAATACTTAATGAAACAAGAAAGAAGAAGGATAGAACAACAGAGGAAAGAAGGAGTTTCATGAAATCTACAGAAACACAGGGGATCAAAGGCTAACAGGTGTCTAATAAGAAAGGGATTAAGAATGCCCACGAGTTTCTGTAATATTAATAGTATTGGTTATCTATGTGAGAACTAAAAGGTCACTTTATGAAGTTATGGGAGCAGAAGCAAAACTGAATTGGACTAAGTGAAGAAAATAAGAACAATACTTACATGGCTTTCAGAAATCTTGGAAAGAGGAGAGAAATAATCTTGAATGATTTCAGTATGTTTAAAGGTAGAAGAAAATAATTGAGATGGAGTTTAGGAAACAGTTAAGAGCAGTATTAATCAATTGGTTTAGTTTCTCAAGAGGTTAGTCTTATACTATGACTTAGGTAGAAAAAAAGAAAAAGAAGAAGAAGAACTTTTCTACTGTCCTCACAGGAAAGTAGGTATCTTGATGAAAAGTGATAAAGTAGAAGACAGTTGAACTCAGAGCATAAACTTGTGGGTTTTGAAAAGGGCTTAGTATTTGGATGATAAGATTATATCATTCTACAACTCTTCTGATCTATTCTGAAACATATGATTTTTAGTTTAAAGCATTTATAGAGGGATATTCTAAGAAATTTCCTTTTAAATGCTACTAGGAAAAATTCATTAATAACTAAATATAATATAAATTCATTAATAACTAAATATAACCAGTATAAAAATTCTGTTGTACTAAGTTTATTTATTAAGTACCTATCATAGCAGTCTATCTTATTAACTTTCAGTATTTATCTGTAAATTCTAATAACTAAAACTTTTTGAGACCTATTCATCAAATACATTCAAAGAGGAGATTAAGATTTATAAGTAACATTGGTGATTGTATTAGTATTATGTAGAGATACTTGGAAAATTAATCATAGCTTAATATCTTTTCCCTTTTCTTTCAACCGTTTATTAACTTTTTCAGTGGATTTTTATTAGGTACTGTATTTCTTCTTATTTCATGTTCTGTAAGGCTGAGTGAAAAAATAAACAGCACTTGTTGTTATCAAAGATATAACCTTATAGAGATGCTTATCTATTATGAATTCAACTGGTAACTTCCAGAAAGTTTTGATTAGATCTATGGAGATTTCTACATTATACTGAATATTTCTTAATATACTTCTTCACTATATAATAAATTTTCTCTGATTATTGCAATTCTAATTTTGACAGGTGAAAGTCAATAAGGATGTTTAAGCACTGGTCAGCTGTTTTTGTTCTTTGGTGCATTTTTCTGGAGTCAGAAGGAAGACCAACAAAAGAAGCAGGATATGGCCTTAAATCCTACCAACCTTTAATAAGATTGCGACATAAGGTACTGTCAACATTCTGAATCTACTCATTGTGCTTACCAATTATGAGCTAAGCTATTAGTTGTTACGTTTAATTTTCATTTAGGACCATTTATTTCAGGATATGCTTTCAGTAATTTCCATTTTAATAAAAAAAAACACCATTTAAAAACAGAAAATTGAAGTAAAGTTAGAAATTTATCATTGGGGAATTAAATACTTCTTAATGAAGACTAGAAATAGGCCCTTTAAAAATATATTATTGAAATTTTTATGAAGTAATAGCAATGAATTAATAAAAATAAGTAAATGTGTTAATACCTAAACAACCAGATAATATTTTTATTCTTTTAATAACAATTTTAAGTTTAAGACATTTTTAGAATAAAAAAAATAGTGTTATGGTCTAGAATTTACCAAAAAGATAAAATATGATGTGTAAACCACCTTCAGAAATATAGGTTGGCAAAATTTTAGCATTCATAGAAAATATTAGATATTTTAATTTAATTAAAAATCACAATATTAATTTGTTAAATTTAAAATTAAAGTTAAAAGTATTCTATGGGCAAATACTGCTTTATGTGATACATTTTCAACACTGAAAAAAACTATATTTAGGTATACTATAAATTATATAAATACAATAAAATAAAATACAGCTTTTTTTTTCTGGTACTGAAGATTTAACTCAGGGGCACTTAACCGCTGGGCCACAGTCACAGCCCATTTTTGTATTTTATTTAGAGACAGGGTCTCACTGAGTTGCTTAGCATCTCACTAAGTTGCTGAGGCTGGCTTTAAACTCATGATCCTCTTGCCTCAGTCTCCAGAGCCTCTAGGATTATAGGCATGTGCCACCATGCCCAGCCAAAATACTAATTTTGTTTTAATAATTGCCCATGATACTGCAAATAACAGACTAAAGGGATTTCTTTATTAACTCAAAGAAAAGTTTATATATACTTGTTTAGTTTTCACAGAAAGTAGAAAAGATCAAGAAATGTCATGCTAATTATGGGAGAAATTTTTTCTATTTGTGAAAAATTTGTTATGCTATTGTCTTTATATGAGACTTTTGAAAGAAACAAATATAGATTTTCTTCCTTATACTCAATACATGATATTAGCATTTTATGTTGTGTACAATTTGTTGTAATTTTTTCATAATTATCAAAATGTTTTGTTAATATGGCTTCTAAAGTGATTGCTATGTTCCAAACACCAAGTTAGGCTCCTAAATATATTATTTTAATTAATCTTCAAAACAATCTGTAAAAGATAAAACATACCAATTTTTGTTTTGTAGACAAGACATTAAAAATCTTAGACTAAGAGATTTTTGGAATGCACACTCTATTAGATATACAAATTGACTATACCATGAAGGATAGATTTGATGACCATAGAAATAAATAAAATGTAAAAATATAATTCAGTATCACAAATTATTGTGACCATTTATGTGAAAGTAAATACATCTTAGTCTCTAGTGTGGATAGATAATTGGCTATATTCTACTGTTTTTAATTATCCATGCTATCCCCTACCTCATGAACTTTTAATTAGATTTATCTTCATCCAAACTTTAAAACAAAATTACCGCTTTCTGAAAGCTTCCAGAACACATTACTGATACAACAGTTTGGCTGACACTATTACATAATCACTGAATAAATATTTATTCTGTGCTGTTTGCCCATCCTAAGTTTTGTCTCTTGAGGTTAGGAATTAAACCTCTTTCATCTTTTTGTTCCTGGTATCTTGAGCATATTAAATACTATTGAATTAAATTATTGACAGAAAAAGGAGAGGTAGTATGTATAACTACACTTTTCTGATTGTTTCTCTACAACATAATACCACAGGTTTTTATGCATCTGTAAAATTTATACATTTATAAACAAATTATTTTAAGTTAAATTTACATGTGAAAATATCAACATGCTGTGCTATATAAACTCACAAATATTTTTAAAAAAGAAACAGCACACTGAATTAAACTTATTTGAGAAGCACTGATACCCACCGAAAATGATCTAAGTTACCTTTCAGTGTTTTTCAATCTGTGTGTCTTTATTTCTAAACAGTATTTAAAAATATACAATGGTTGAAAGTTAAAAGCACAAGAGGCAGAAATTGTCATGTTAATATCTTACTTTCAAAGAACTTTGGATAGAAGTGAGATTAAGCTATAAAAGGCAACATGTCTGTGTGTGTGTGTGTGTGGTGTATGTGTGTGTTTATGTGTGCGGGAAAGAGAGAGAGAAAGAAAGAGAAAGTCAAACAGAAATTGGATATTCAACTGGAGTAAAGAGGATCCCTGAGATGTACAAGTCCCTGTAATCCCTACCAGATTCCTTCCATTCATCATCAACATAGCTTCTTGCTCTGCTAGAACTACCTTTTCTTTTCAGGGACTTTGAAGATTACACTATAACCTTTATTTTTGCTTGTGTCAATCACTATAAGGAGTCTGGGACTTCCCAGTGATTGTTTTACCACTGCATTCCCATTCCCGTTAGTCTTAGGTCACTTTATCAGTGAGGCTTTCTCCAACCATGACTGAAAATAGACAGTCATAAATATTCCCTATCTCACATTTATGATTCATTTACATTCAGAAAGTTTATCACCATTTGCAACACATACATTTTATTTATTTTTAGTTTGTGGGATGCTGCTATGGTTTGGATCTGAAATGTCCCCCCAAAGATTATGTATTGAATGATTGGTCTCAGTGCAGCTATTGCAAAATGATGGAAACTTCAGGCAGTGGGATCTAGTTGGAAGAATAAGATCATTGGAGCCATGTTCTTTTATTTATTTTTTAAAGATTTTTTTTTTTTGCACAATACCTTTGTTTATTCATTTATTTTTATATGGTACTTAGGCTCAAACCCAGTGCCTCATATGTGCTAGGCAAGCGCTCTACCACTGAGCTGCAGCCCTAGTACTGGAGGCATGTTCTTTAAGTGCATATCTTGTCCTTGACCTTTGCTTTCTCTCTCTATTTTCTGGCTTTCATGCCATATGCTCCCTGTTATAATTTTCTACGTTATCATGGACCTAAAGCAGTGGTCTATGGAATAAAACCTTTGAAACTGTGAGCCAAAATAAATTTTTCTTCCTTTAAGTTATTTTCTCAGGTATTTTGTCACAGTGAATAAATGTGAAATAACTAACTCTGGTAACTAGCATAATGCTAGTTAAGGATAAGATTATATATTTATTACATATTCATATTTGTATTGATGGAATTAATAACTTCTCCTTTTCTAATATGTATCAGAATAAAATAGAGTGATACTTGAAATTCTAAAAATCAATGATTTTAATAGTTTTGTATAAATTAATTTCCTTCAACCTTTAAATTTTGTACAGTTTTATTTTAATTGCAACAGATACAAATATCTATAATTTTGTAAGACTGAGAGAATACATAAAGAGATTTTCCATTTAGCTTAAATTTCTTTAATTTTAAATTTAGTTATTAACTAGAAAAGCATAAAATAAATAGTAGACACAGCTAAAACTTTAAGTCTGATTAGTCATTTTCCACATATTTTGCTAAAAGTGTCAGTACTTGAATCTGAAAAAGTATATATATAGAACTAATTTCCACAAGATATTTGTGTGCCACTTATATAATAAATTCTATTTTGAGAGTAGAATGAAATGTGGGACTTATTTGTCAGATTACATTAAAATACTGCAGATTTAAATGTAAATATATGCATATATATTTACATCATTTACAATTATATGTACACAAAAATGTGATTAAAATTTATTTGTCTATATCTTGCTAGACAAATGATTAACACATGAATCTGTCATATTAATTATAGAGATCTTAATTATTATCCACAGATATATGTCTGGGGGAATTAAAACACATGTGTTTTACCCAATATGTTTATCCAACATCATTTATAGAACATGATATGAGGTAATTCATTAGCACTCTAGACTTATAAGATGCAATCATGATTCCAAATCCCCAACGTGATTCCTTTTCTTATTATTATATTAATTTAAACATTGCATACTTATAGAGTGCAAGGTGTTTTCACATACATTAATTATTTTAATTTAATCTTGAATAATATTTCTGGGATGCAGGAAATACTATTCCAGTTTATTCAAATGACATCATTAAAACTCAGGGAGGTAAAGTAACTTTCCAAGGACAAGAGAGGTCAATAGCTGGAACCACTGAGATAAGGAAGAGGCAGGTAACAGCAAACATAGGTCAGAGGTGGGGGGGGGGGGGGGG
>NW_026000057.1:19149918-19158809 GCF_001458135.2 Marmota marmota marmota | reverse complement strand
AAAGACCAGAAAACATAAAGATGATGATAGTAAAGCTGTCTGACAATTGTCTCAAGAAGAATCATCTTATGTTCTTACAGATTGTGTTTCTTTTACCCCTTCATGAGCAAGCTAAACTGCTCTCATATTCATTTCTGAAATAAATATCTTCTCTTATTGGTTGCTATAGCCCTTTATCAGACCAATTTTCCTGTGAGATCTCATTAGGAAACTCTAGTGACCACCTTATTTACTGACTTGTTACCAGGGACCTGGCTGTTGAGTAAGGTGTAGTAATTCTTACTGCCCTGTGCATTTGGGAGAAAGATTCCCCAAATCTTCCCAAATTTGATCTATCTCTAGAATTGATGTAGTCAGAGTAGTTGATATTTAACTAGACTTAACTGCGTCACCAGGCACTACTAGCTTTATTATACACATTAGGTCCTTTAATTATATTGATATTTTCATAGGGAAAAAGGTTTTATCTGAATTTTATAGATTGGAGAACAAGAGTTCATGGGTGTTAAAAATCATGTAACTAGAAAGCAAGGCACTATTATTTCAAAACATGGAGAATGTAAATAATTTAATGTAGATTACAAAATGAGTATTGTCTATAGGACCTGTGTGCCAAATATTTCTTGTTTTTTTATCCCCCCCCCCACCACATTCTGGCTAAATGGTGATAAAGTAGGATTACATGTCTTAGTCACTTAGTGCTTGGATGGGACCATGCATATAGTCATGGCCAAGCAGTTGAAAGCCCAGGAGCCATGAAATGCATTGGGATGAATATTTGACAATAATTTTAAAATATTTTGCAACTGTTTTTTCTTTAATCTGACAAACAGCATCTGTTCAAGGTGGTGGTTGCTAAAACATTCAAAATGTCTAAATGGCTATAATGAACAAAAACATACTGTCAACTAGAGGTTGATCTACAATAAGAAACGAAGGGAAAAAAACCTTGCTATTTTAAATTATTGAGATTTGGGAATTGTAATTGAAGGTAAAGCGAGGAATGAGAGACAGGTAAGCGAGAAATGAAAGACAGAGACCAGACAGAGATACACACAAGAGTTTATTTGTCAGAGCTGACATATAAAGTCCATCTCCTTATAGCAAAGAGAGGCAAAACAAAGCTTGGGTTCTGGGACTTTTATGGGAGCAGGCTCAGAAATCAGAGCCTGGCAGGTCCTAATGCAGGTGTTAGGGGTTGGGTTGGTATGAGAGAGTGGTGAGCCTTTCTCAGAAACACCCTTGTGTGGGAAAGCGAAACTTTTTCCTTAAAATGGTAGTTGTCACTTAAGATGGCCATCCAGATGCTAAGCAAGGACCTTATAGTTATCTTAAAATATCCCCAGTTTATCTTCACAAGTAAATATAGCACTAGTATTTAAGCCAATATCACCACAATTCTTGTGTTGTTGTTGTTTTTATGTACATTTTTTTGTTCCCCATTTCATTTACTTTGTTAGGCTTTTCTTACCTTTACTTCTCTCTTCTTTCTTTTTTCTTTTCATTTCTTGCCTGGTTGTAATTTCCCAACACATTTTAACTCCCTGTTGTATTTATAGTACTGCAGCATGAGGCACTAATATTTCAGCTTGCCAACATGCACCCTAATTGGTTGACGGTACATCCTCTCAGGATCAGTACCTTATCTTACAACTCTTTTCTTACCTACAGCACCAATCACACTGCTACATTGTTTGCTGATGAAGACTTATCAAAGTCAGGCTTGGGGGAAGATCTTATGAGGGCAGAAGGAATGTTCTTTGAATATACCCAATGGAACCACTTAAAGTCTTTTAAATTCTTCTATGTCTATTTGCCCAGAGAACATTGTGTCCAACTTTATAGTGTAGAGCTCTCCTGCACATGTAAATTGATTTATGATTCTTTTACTTCATAAATCAAAATGTCTGCCAGTGAGGGTAGTTACTGTGTAAATGGGGCAAAGATTATGCATAGTTTAGTAACTCCAGAAAGCATTGCTTTTCACAGTGGTACAGTCTACCACAAAAAAAACGATTTGTGGGATATGATTTTTTTTTTCTTTTACTTTTGGTAGTCAAAGAGTGGTAGATATGGCTTAGTGAAGAATAGTAGGAGAGAACTCTAGGGAAAGAGACAGACATTAAAGGAAACATCAAACTCTCACTGCTCAGAGGCTATGCACTTTCAGGGAAACAAAGGAACATTATTTCCTGAGAAAAAGTTGTCATATCCTTTTTGAAATAGCTGACTGCTTGTAGTGTGTTCCAGGGAAGGGCCTTTAAAATGCTAATGCATTTTGCTGAGGTCAGGAAGCAATTTGGACCACCATCTGAGAGTGAAACTATAGAGATTGATAGGAGTTAAAAGTAATAGTTAGGGGCTAAGGTTGTGGCTCAGTGGTGGAGTGCTCCTCAAGCATGCTTGAGGCACTGAGTTCGATCCTCAGCATCACATAAATGTAAAATAAAGATATTGTGTCCACTTAAAATTAAAAAAAGAATAAATATTTTTTTAAAATAAAAGTAATAGTTAAAAAATTTAATAAATTAAACGTTAAGGAATATTCCAACTAATCTATATTGATAGGTTCATTCTTTATTCTAAACAACTAAATTGCTTTTGAAAATAAGAATGTTTTAAAATTTTTTAATAATTAAAATCCCAGTACTCATACTTTTGATTGTATAACAAGTATTAAAAAACAATTTAAAAATCTGAGTCTGTGACAAATAAAATCAAAATACAGATAATAATTCCATATTCTTTATAAACGAGAAGTAATCTAAGAAATCTCATGAATTTTTGCAAAAATGTTCTCTTAGTCACTCAAGAGGTCTACATAATAAACAAAAGGCAGATGAGTGCAAAAGTCTCAAATACACAAGACAAATCACTCTGCATATCTAATGCACAGCATGATGACTACAATTAACAATACAATAGTGTGTGTTTAAATTTTTAAGGGGTTAGACACACAGAAAAAGAAATGATAAATATGTGATGTATATTTTAACTAGATTGATGGTGATGATATTTTCACTATGTATATGGATATCAAAACATCAAGTCCTACAACTTAAATGCATACAATTGTTGTCAATTATACTTAAGTAAAACTGAAAACAACAACAACAACATTAAAAAGAGAAACTCTTTCTCGACTAAAAATGGCCTTTACTTGAACTTTACTTGATAGGCAAGATGTTTTCTTAATGCTGTAATTCTTATGCTAAAAGCCTGAAAAGAACTATTTTAATGAGAACTCTGTTGACAAAGGACCTTTTTTTTCTGAGCTCGTCTACTTTCTCTGTCTTCCAAACACTGGTAGGATAGGAAAAGATATACTAGTGAATAACTTTGGCAGGAATTTGTGGGTCTGAGATTTTATCCTCTTTGTAGCTAATAAATTCCCCTGATACATGTCAACTGGACAGTGACAGAAGATACAATACTGCTGGTTCAGAGACAAAGGATATTATATTGTTCACAACAATGGCAGAGTTCAATATTTGAGCCAATCATCTGTGCCCAATTTTCAGGGGATAATGTAAAGAGAGTCATTTTTCCAGCATGCACCCTCATATATTAAACAAGAAGATGCATAAGTTGAAGAACACTACATCTATTGTTTGGGCCATAAGCCCATATCTGTCCTCTCAAAAAGAGAGACATTATCTCTATTATACTGGACAGTATTCACTCTTGTCCTTTGCCCTAAATAAGTATACAATCTTGGTAATATAAGAATATATACACAGTATACAACCAGAGATATGAAAAAATTTGCTCTATATGTATAATATGAATTATAATGCATTACGTTGTCATACATAACAAATTAAATTTTTTAAAAAATGAGATAATGGTTAAAAAATAAAAAGACATACACCCACTTGCATTTTGCTTCAGAGGGAAGCATTTTCTCAATGTTCCAATACTATTTGTTATATAAAAATTCTTGAACTGGTAGTCTAGAGCAAACATTAGTGTCTCTGCTTATCAGATATGCATAAACACCAGAAACCCATGGTTGAATTATCTTCCAGTACATACTGAGAGTATCATCTGTAGCAAAAGAAGTCAGAACTGCCACTAGGTAAATCTGAGTTCCAAACTAAACGCTGTGTGGGGAAAGTTGATTTTAACACTAAGTACATGGTTATAGTTTCATTCTTCATACTACCTTTTTGACATGGTAACTTTGTTCTTTTTTAAAAATAAAAAGTTTTATTGACTTTTAGGTTTCTTGTTTATATATTTATTCTTTCAAACCAAGCTGTATTTACTCATTCAGGAGAAAACTGGCATTTTGCTTAAATAAAACAAGTAAATAAGGGATATACCTGGGTTCTAACATATTCAGGGTAAGAACCTACTGGAGAAAATTGTCTTTTAGTCCCTTTGATAATTAAAATTCACTGCAGTAGTCTTATTACAGTTCTATACATGGATTAAAAAAAGGATGCTCCTTTATAATCTCTGTGACCCTACATTAAAAATTTTTGCTTAAAGCTTTAAAAGTAGTCCTAATTTTAAAAAATTAGAGTTGCTTTCCTTTGAACAATTTTAGTTTTAAAATGCTAAAAATATGATAATTTATCACTCTATTTATAATATTTCAACACAAATGTACCAAAGTATTTAAATAAAGTCAAATTTATATAGTACATCAGAGCCAAGCTTCTCAGATTCCAGAACATTGCAATACCACTAAAATATGGATTTTCTGGTGAGATGAGGTATAGTGCTTTCTCTTACCCCATTTCTCTCTCTCTCTCTCTCTCTCTCTCTCTCTCTCTCTCACTCTCTCTCTCTCACACACACACACACACACAAACACACACAATCTTTGTAGTTACAAAATATATGGCTTTTCCTCTATTTCCATAAACAATCATTGATGCCTTTTCTGATAAATCAGCACCCAAATATTAGGTTGTAATTACCATTCATTTCTCTCTGGTTAACTTTTAAGCCTTCTTATCATTAAATCTATTTGTCAGTACCCACACTTTTTGTAGAAAAGAACATGTGCATATTGGTTTTTTAAGGAAAAAAAACTATTAATTCACCTAGATCTACATAGATTAAGTACATTTTCGTGACTCTTATTTAAAAAATAAAATAGAGGTGTTGTTGTTTGTAATAGGTTTCAGCGTCAATACTCTAAACATGTACATGTAAAAATAAAAAGGTTATGAGTTAAGAACAAGTGAGAAAGATACATTTATCTAATCTTTAAAATTAACATATTGGCAAGCTGCTATATTCAGTTACTACTTCAATGTGTAAATTAATTATAAGTTGTTTTGCACATCTTAAATTATTAAAAATTCTATCATGAATTCAATTAGCAATGCTCTGTGTTACAAATGAAAGGAAATATCCTGATTCATGAGCTTGACATTCAACATGTTTAGTGATTAAATCCCTGTGATATATAAACCACAATAAAAAAGGGTGGTATTATTTTTAGACACTATTATTCACTGACATATTTCTTGCAGGTAGGCTGAGTTAAGGTTTTTAGATCTACAAGATAATATAAAATATTCAGTCCATTTAATACACACACACACACACACACACACACACACACACAAGTTACAATGAGAAGACTGAGGACCTAAAAGTAAAGATTTTTGCTAAATGTTACACAGCCAGGTGCTGTTCAGCTGAAATTAGAAGCAGGTTTTCTTTCTTGCAGAAGAGTTATTTGTTTTCTACAATCTGTACTCAAATTGACAAAGGTACAGTTTTTATCAACAAAAATATACATTCAGCAACTATTTATTATATACCTACTATACACAGAATGTTGAACAAAACATCAAATTGAATTCTACTTAAATACACAACTTAATTTGCACTATGACTATTGGTGAAGCAAACATCTCAAATACATTGATTAAAAACACAATTCAAATACTTACTTACATATCTAACAAGAAGACTGTCCAGGGAGAGCCAGCGCAAAATTTGTATTAGAGGACATAGTCCTCTAGGAAAATATGTAGAGAGTAACTAATTATATTTGCTATACTAAGCACAAGAAAAACTTAGTTTAAGAAGTTTAACTAGCCACCAGGGTCCCCTTCAAAGAAATGAAGAAACAGATAGACATTATTACCCCATATACATGTATGATTACACTACTGGAGTGACTCTGAACCATGTACAGTCAAAGGAATGAAAAATTGTGCTTCATTTGTGTATTATATGTCAAAATGTGTTCTATTATAAAATAAATGAATTAATTAATTTTAAAAACCCAAAGAAATAAAAATATATTCAAAGATATATCTGTCAATCATTATACAACCAGTTGATGGAAACATTCAACAATAAATGTCTATTTTCTACACACAGTATGAAGTTTGCTTCTACCAGAAATCCTGGAAGTGATGTTTTCTTCTGAGTTGGGGCCCTCTTTTCTCTTTTTTTATTTATTAAAAAACAGATTTCAAAGTTTACAACTGTTCAAAGAGTGTAAAAAGAGTTCCCATATGCAAAGACACTTCATAATTAATATCCTGTACCACAATGGTACTTTTTTTCTATAACCAGTGAACCTAAATTGATACATTATTATTGCCCAAAGTCCAGAGTATGCAATAGGGTTTACTTTTATGTTTTACACTATATCATGTTAGATAAATATATGATGACATTAATCTGCCATTATAATATCACAGAGTTAATTTCACTGTCCTGAAAATCTGTGCTCTGATCATTTCTATCACTTAAAAACTCAGGCAACCACTTCTCTTATTAGTTGTTTTGCTTTTACAAGAATGTCAAGATAGCTGGAATCCTATAGTGTTTAGCCTTTGCAGATAAGCCTCTTTCACATAATAATATGTATTTAAGATTCCTCTGTGTGTTTTCATGGCCTGATAGTCCATTTTCTGAATGTAATGCAGTTTATTTATATATTCATGTACTGAAGGACATTTAGTTGCTTCCATGTTTGGGCAATTACAAAGAAACATGCTATAAACATCCATGTATAGCTCTTTCTGTGTATATGGTTTCAGCTCACTTGGATAAATATCAAGGAGTTTTGAAAGAAATTGTTAAACAGTCTTCCGATTTTTGCATTCCCACCTGCAACAAATGACAATTCCTGTTATTCTACATCCTCATTTATATTTGATATTGTCAGTGTTTTTTTTTTTTTTTGCTGTGTTACACCTGGATATTTTGTTTATACCTGGACATGAGTATAAATGTGTGCCAATATTAATACTCACAATTTAAAACTATAAAAACCTTAAGTATGTATGACACAATAATATAATATTTTACTAAAATACAATTGAAGATTGTTTCATATATGAATATAAACATGTAAACATACACATATGTAAGCACATATATTTGCACATATCTCTCTATATATCAAATTAATTTCACTAGTGCTTCACTGTTAAAAAAATTTAGGAATTTCTATCTTCCAGTATAGTCAATTGCTGAGCTATAAAAGATAATCAGTTACACTTAATTTAAGATCTAAAATGGTATTTCCCTAGTATGTCATCTCTGTAACTCATTTCCTCAAGAAAATTAATTATATGCAAACCAGAAATACAGAAACAGCATTGCAAGAGAATTAAGTCTCCAAATAGACAAAGAAGTAGTAAACAAATATAACTATTTTAATGACAAAATATCTCTTATTTTTTATCTAATATTTTAGAGTTTTACCAACTTTTAAAAAATGTGTGACTATTTCATTTTGAAGAATATGACAGTAGAATATATTTGATACTAAGTTCTAGCTTCCTATTAGTACTGTTAAGTACAAACAGATACTAATAGAGTTTCAACAATAAAGCATTCATTTGTTGATTCTATTTTATCATTTGAATATTATTAACTTTTTATAATTTCTATATTTATCTAAATTTTATTTTGGATTTATGGATATATGAGTTATATGTGAATAAATTTTATAAGTCAGATTATTTCTTCTTATTTAAGCAATGATAAATTAAAAAAAAATATTTAAGGCTGTCTTTTACTTGTCCTTATATGCTATTCCATGACTTTTAATGAGCATGCTTTTTGACTTAAAAGGAAAGGGAAAGTAGACATCTCATTCAGAGCTATAGATTAATATTTTCCATACCATTCTGTGCATACCTTTAAGGTCATTTGTCTATGACCAAGAAACAATGTTGAACATGGAAAACAACCAGAAGTTGAACAGAAAATCTACTTGATTCCCTGCTCTTATTGCTCTTAAGTACATTTCTGACTATAAGTGATTCATTAAAATTTTTTTCTGATTAAATATTTCTGTGTTTAAGTAAAATTAAATCATTGGAGGGATGTTCTTAAATCTCCTACCAGTATTTTAAAATTTGAAAATAAGTGATTGGGATTATAACTCAATGGTAGAAAACTTGCCTAGCATGTGAGAGGCCCAATCCTCAGCAATAAAAAAAAAAAAAAAAAAAAAATTAAGGATGATTGTGAAACTCTATTCCTGGAGAGAAAATTAAATATTTGGAAGCACAATTGCATACACTAATATTACAAAAACATCAATGAGAATTAAAATTGAAATATGACTTATCTGTATGAGGTTACTAACATTTTACTAATGAGACACTTATATCCTAATTTTTATGTGGCCAACTTGCTAAGATCAAGTAGCATAAACTTGGAAACAAAACTCTGATCTTTAAGCAAAATAAGACAATCTCCAAAAAACAAAGGCTGAATATTTTCTCTGATAAAAGGATACTGATCCATAATGGTTTTGGGGGACTAGGGAAGAATGGAAGAATTTTGGATTGGGCAGACGGCAGTGAGAGAAGGTGAGGAGGTGGGGAGTGGGAAGGTTGGTGGAAAAAGATAGACATTATTTCCATATATATATATATATATATATATATATATAT
>NW_026000057.1:19141674-19149901 GCF_001458135.2 Marmota marmota marmota | reverse complement strand
TATATATATATATATATCTATATCTATCTATCTATCTATATATATATATATATATATATATATATATATATATATATATATATATCTCACATCTTCTTTATCCATTCATCTACTAAAGGACATCTAGGTTGATTCCACAATTTAGCTATTGTGAATTGTGCCGCTATAAACATTGATATGGCTGCATTCCTGTAGTATGCTGTTTTTAAGCCCTTTGGGTGTAAACTGATGAGTGAGATAGCTGGGTCAAATGGTGGTTCTATTCCAGTTTTCCAAGGAATCTCCATACTGCTTTCCATATTGGCTACTTCAATTTGCAGTCCCACCAGCACTGTATGAGTGTACCTTTTCCCCCACATCCTTGCCAACACTCATCGTTACTTCCATTCTTGGTAATTGCCATTCTGACTGGCATGAGATGAAATCTTAGAGTAGTTTTGATTTGCATTTCTCTAATTGCTAGAAATGATGAACATTTTTTCATATTTGTTTATTGATTGTACATCTTCTTCTGAGAAGTGTCTGTTCATGTCCTTGGCCCATTAATTGATTTGGTTACTTATTTTTATGGTGTTAAGATTTTTGAGTTCTTTATCCTAGAGATTAGTGCTATCTCTGATGTGTGTGGCAAAAATTTGCTCTCATTCTGTAGGCTTTCTATTCACCTCACTGATTGTTTCTTTTGCAGAGAAGAAGCTTTTTAGCTTGAATCCATCCCATTTATTTTTTTTTAATTTTTTTAATTTTTATTATTAGTTGTTCAAAACATTACATAGTTCTTGACATATCATATTTCATACATTTTATTCAAGTGGGTTATGAACTCCCATTTTTACCCCGTATACAGATTGCAGAATCACATCGGTTACACATCCACTTTTTTACATATTGCCATACTAGTGTCTGTTGTGTTCTGTTGCCTTTCCTATCCTCTACTCTTCCCCCTCCTCTCCCCTCCCCTCCCATCTTCTCTCTCTACCCCATCTACTGTAATTCATTTCTCCCCCTTGTTTTTTTTTTTTTATTTTCCCTTGCCATCCCATTTATTGATTCTTGGTTTTAATTCTTGTTCTCTAGGAATCTTATTAAGGAAGTTGGGGCCTAATCTGACATGATGGAGATTTGGGCCTACTTTTTCTTCTATTAGGTGCAGGGTCTCTGGTCTAATTCCTAGGTCCTTGATCCACTTTGAGTTGAGTTTTCTGCATGGTGAGAGATAGGGGCTTAATTTCATTATGTTGCATATGGATTTCCAGTTTTCCCAGCACCATTTGTTGAAGAGGCTATCCTTTCTCCACTATATGTTTTTGACACCTTTGTCTAATATAAGATAACTGTATTTATGTGTAAAATGAATTGAATTGCATTCTGCTTTTATACATAACAAATTAGAAAAAAAAAAACCCAACAGGATCCTTGTGATAATAACTCAAATGTGTATAGAGATACCAAGGGGTGGGTGTTGTTCTAAAACCTTATTTAATCCTCACATTAGTGCTATCAAGCAGATGCTATTATCATCTCCTCCTTATAGATAAGAAACAGAGAGGTCAAGTGACCTCCCCAAGGTCACAGAAGTTAAATTAAAGTGGCACAGCTGGGATTTGAACCCAGGTAGTCTGACTATTGAGTTCAGGCTGTTAATCTAAATACACCGATGAATATTTTAGTATCAGGAACTTGTTAAATGGTTCCACGAAAGAAAATGTTGCTTCTCTCCCATGACTCTATCATTGAAGCCTGGATCCTGGGCACACTCATCCTGGCCTGTCTCCCCTCAGAATCCTTTGCCGTCCAAAGGTGATGGTCTGAGTCCCTGACCCACCCTTTACTTGGCAATATTTTTCCACATGTTTCCTCAGAGGCCTGTGCTGGGGACACTGCCATGGCTCCTCTGGGCCAGTTGTCAACTGGGCATCTGGAGACCTGGGCAAAATTCCCAGATGCTCCATTAGAGGCCCCTCTGCTCATTGGAGCTCATAGAAAGAAAGAACCTATGGGCCTCCTCTCCTTCCTGAAGGAGCCTCCAGTTCCAGGGTAGAGTTTTCTGTTGCTAAGGTTAGCTGGATCACCCCTAGGTTTTTACACAAACCCTTTCTCCTCTTCCACTGAGCCCTGTAGAGCCTAAGGTGGAAGACAGCTCGGTGAAGGGAAAGACATTGGACCTGGAGGAGATGACGTGGGAGGTCCTTGTTAATCTACCTGGGCCTGGGCCTGTACCCGGGAGGATGATCTCCTCAAATGCAGAAATATGTTCCCCCATCCCTGCCATGCTGTGTGATGGCCTAACCCTAACCCTAACCCTCCTGCTGCTACAAATCCTTTGAAAAAGGAGGCCCTTCATAAAATTATGTTTTGAAGAGATTAGAAATTTAGAAACATATGTATATATGTGTGTGTGTCTATAATAAATGCATATATGTGTATGAAATATGTGTTTATATACATGTGCATATATAATATAAACAAATATTTGTATTCTAAAAATATGTCTTTTATCTCTCACTGTTTGAGACCATCGTCATATTAAACAACAATCCCTTTAGGAACGTACATTGGATTAGTTTATGTGCGATAAATACCCAGTATTGTGCCCGGTATCCTTCTCTTTGGAAAACTTTTCCTTGAGATCTTAGGATTTATCCATTTGATTGACATAATAAAGCCTCTTTATTGTCCTCCCAGAAATCTATATTCATTTCCCTTGAGAACATTATTTTTGTGAAAAACTCATGGTCAAGTCATTGGGAGAAAACTGCCTATGATACTTCTGTGGAAACCTGAATGCACAAGAGCACATTGAAGTCGGAGGGCAATTCTAAACTTAACCTAGTATTTCCTAACTGAATGGACTATAAAATTTTTTGAATACCTCCTTATATTCTGAGAAACACAATTTGGGAAAATACACTCCAGTAGCTTGAGAATTAATCACTGTTACATATATTAGAGTGATGCCTTCTCTTGAAACTGACTGTGTTAAAGATATGTCTTAATATTATTTTACACTTTTAAATAATAAAATACAATAAGTGCATTGTTCATTTATAGAAGTTCATATTTAAGGGTTTTTGTTTTCCTAAAAAGAAAATATTCACATTATATATTAAGAATTATAGTACAGATTTGAACCATGTGCTGGCCATGTAGAGAATGCCATTCCTGAAAATATTTTTATTAGTACCCAGTATGTATGTTATAGAAAAAAAAATTGAAATACGCGGATTTTTAATTGGTAATTAAATTATCTTAGGTGTAGTTAAGTACATAGCTTATCATAGTACATTTTAATAAATTTTATATATGTATGGCCTACATATACATACATTGCCACCACTCAGATTATAACACAAAACATTTCCTACAATTCATTTTTTTCAACTTTTGATCAATATCATTTTGATCAATATCATTTTGTGAATATCACCACTGATCTGGATTTTTTCACCATAAATTTGTTTTGCCTTTGCACTTTTTACAAATAAAGTCCTACAGAATGAATTCCAACATGTTTAGCCTTTATTTATTTGTTTTCCTAAATGCTGAGGTATTTTTTCATGGTGTCAAAAGTAGCAGAAGTGTATTATTTTCATTACTCCTCAGTGCTTCATTATACTAAATTTACAATTTCTTATCCCTTTTCACTTGAAAATAAATTTGAGTTGCTTCCAGTTTGGGGCTATTATGATATCCTTGAATATGCATTTGTTGAACATATGGCCTCATATCACTTGGAGTGAAATTGTTAAGTCATCGAACCAGCATTATGTTTATATTTGGTGGATAATTTTAAATAATTTTTCAAAGTGTTTGTATCAGCATATTTGTTTTTATGAAATATTTCAAAATGGATTTTAGAAGTTTTTTTCTTTTAATTTTAGCACTTTCTTTTGTTTACTTAAAAAGAGAAAAATGAGATACATAGGGAGAATTGTTGTTGCTGCCAAATGTTGAGCAAGCCAAATTAGAGCATGATTAAATGACTTAATACTTATTAGTCAAGTGAAAATATGCTGAAATTGAGGCTCTGGAATTCTTTTTTATTGTGTCTGTTTTTGAAAGTACAGTGAAATAAAAACTTAATGCACATTTTCTGTGATATTTGACTCATAAAAAAGTTATTCCTCAGTTGTAAATTTACCTGAAATTATAAGCAAATCATAGTGCTTCATAGTTCAAAATTTTCTTAAAAATATTGTGTCTTGTATTGGCAAAAACATGGCCTCTGCAACAATGGTGCTGGTAAAACTGAAAATCCATTTTCAGCAAATTGAAATTAAACCACTGTCTCTCATGTTACACAAAAATCAACTCAAAGTGGATCAGGGACCTAGGAACTAGGAATTAGACCAGAGACTCTGTGCCTAACAGAAGAGAAAGTAGGCCCAAATTTTCATCTTTTGGATTAAGTTCTGACTTCCTTAACAAGACTCCTAAAGTGCAAGAAATAAATTAAAGAATCAATAAATGGGATGGATTCAAACTAAAAAGCTTCTTCTCAGCAAAGGAAACAATTAACAATGTGAAGAGAGTGCCTGCAGAGTGGAAGAACATCTTTACTACATGCACATCAGATAGAGCACTAATTTCCAGAATATATATAAAAAACTCAAAAACCTCAACATCAAGAGAACAGATAACCCAATTAATAAATGGGCTAGGGAAATGAATAGTCACTTCACGGAAGAAGATAAACAATTAATCAACAAATACATTAAAAAAACGTTCTATATCCCTAGGAATTAGAGAAATTGCAAATCAAAACTACTCTAAGATTTCATATCTCTCCAGTCAGAATGGCAATTATCAAGAATACAAGCAACAACGAGTGTTGGCAAGGTTGTCAGGTACATTGCTGTTGGGAATGCAAATTGGTACAACCACTATGGAAAGCAGTATGGAGATTCTTTGGAAAACTGGAATGAAACCACCATTTGACCAAGCTATTCCACTCCTTGGTCTATACCCAAAAGACTTAAAAACGACATACTATAAGAACACAGCCACATCAATGTTTATAGAAGAATAATTCACAATAGCTAAACTATGGAACCAACCTAAATGCCCTTCAATAGATGTATGAAAAAAGAAACTGTAGTATATATACACAATGGAATATTACTCAGTCTTACTCTGGCATTTGCAGGTAAGTGCATCCAGGTGGAGAACATCATGCTAAGCCAAGTAAGCCAATCCCCAGAAACTGAAGACTGAATGTTCTCCCTGATAAGAGGATGCAGATCCATAATGAGGTTGGGCATGAGAAGAATGGAGAAAGTTGGGAAAAGAGGAGTGTGGAGAGGGGAGGGGATATGGGGTAGGAAAGATGGTGGAATGAAATGGACATCATTACCCTAGGTACATGCATGACTATACATATGGTGAAACTCTATATATTATACTACCAGAGAAATGAAGAGCTGTGCTCCTTTTCTGTACAATGAACCAAAATGCATTCTGCTGTCATGTATAACTAATTAGAACAAATAAAAAATAATATTCCTGTCTTTTAACATGGAAGAAACAGTGGTTATTTATTTAAATCTTACAAATTTTTGTACATAATACAAACACTGAAGTTCTTAACATTATTTATTTAATTATTTCACATAAAATTATCTTTTGGGTATGAAGCTTCATAAATATAAATTATAAATAACTTTTTAATATGGAAGGAATATGAAGTTGCTGTCACCTTTCCTCAGTTCCTACCTGTATTACCTTCAGTATTATATTTTTGAAATATTTGCTGATAATTCTATAATTTAATTGAATTCTATAATTTAATTTTATTAAAGTGTTGTGATTTTTCAGCAGATCTTTAACTTGTCAACATATTAGTTCTTAAACTATTTCAAATGTTAAGAATCTGATAACAGTGAAGCAATTACTAAATCAACAAAGCTAATAAACACATATAAAAATGAGCACTGTCATATCTTGGCGATTTTCATTTCTTTTTTAATCAGAACACCAAAATATTATGGCTACTGTCATAATTCATACCTATATTTCTAGTCATTCACATATTGAATGAAACATGATACTCAATTTGCCAATTATTTTTCTCATAGTATTGATAATGTTACTAATGAAGACATCTGAATGTAGCAGTCATGGAAACTATCTTAGTTTATAAAGCATAACCCCCTACACCACTAAAAGACTTAAACTCAGCTTTCTTTTGAATTATGAGCCAGATTCCAGAGCTTTTAAATAAAGCTAACATTTTATTTCTTTCTTACCAGACATAGGAAAACTACTTCTAAATCACTTACTTACATTTTTGTACTATTGCTGTTATGAAGAATATAATTCAGGAGAAATTATTTCTGGCAAGAAAATGAACATCTATTGGGAATTTTTCTACTTACATTATAAATGATAATAAATACTCTTGACTATGGACAGAAAATTTTTGTTTAGTATCCTCAAGATTACATATTATGTAAACATGTAGAAAGATATTTTGTATTTATGTTCAATTTGTTTCTTTTTAATGATTTAAGGGTATTTAGGAAAAAAAATTACAAGAGTAGAACAATTGTACAGACCACCAAATAGGTTGTTTTCAATTTTGACTGCATGTTAATATCACATGGGAACATAGAAACATACAGATGCATGGGTCTTTTAGAAATTTAAATCACAGTTTCTAAGTCTGGACCTAGACATTTATATTTATATAAAGCTTCCTGTGTCATTCTATAGTGCAGCCAGAGTAGAAAAGCCATTGTAATAATGGCCCAAAATCAGTATCAAAGGGTGGAATGCAAAGAAAGCTTTAAGAATACTGATTTGTGTTTAAAAAACAATTATAAGTATTAAATTTAGAAATATTGATAATTCTGTTATATATATATATGTACATATTCTATATATAAACTTATAGAAGATTATGAGAATAGAATTAATAACAAAAATGGTGTCATGTGAAAGTAAATCCACTCTGATGAAAACATTGTGCTAGTTATAAACACCTTTCTTCCTTCATTCCCTCCACTTTCTTCCTGTCCATTACCCTCCCCTCCCCTTTCCTGCTTTTCTTCCTACCATTTTTCCTTCCTTCCTTGTTCTGTTTTGTTTTTACTGCTACAGTTGTTGACAGACCAAATAAAATAATGGCACAACAATACTGAGCAGATAGAATGTGAATATATGGTACATAGAGCAGGATGGCTATAATATGTACATGATATAAGTAAATGGCAATAAAGCCTTTAATATATCAGGCTACAAGTAAGCCTGAGATAATGAACCCCAAGCAATAATAAGAACAGAATTTCCAGAGGGAATGGCTGTATAATGTCTCCAATTAGTGCAACTATTTTCCAGTTTGGCTGGGGACAAAGTCCAGGAAACATTTAATGACAATCTATGGTGAAAGAGATCCCAAAGGAGCCTAACACCCGTGGGTCTATTCATAACTGAGTGAAAATATACAGGTTTATGTCATAGCTCATAGCAGTTAGAGATTTTGCAAGATGCCTATTTGAGACTTATTTAAAATCTTTCACTATTAATATAACTTTCTAAAGTATGTATTGGTGTAGATATTTCAACTGTAGGTAGTAATAATACAGTGATGGAAATGAAGAATCATTAAGCAGAAAACCTGAGGTAATTGCAGAATGCAATGCATTACATAAGATGGTCAATTAACCTGGTTTTGAGGGCAGGGTAAATGAAGGAACAACTTAGTTGAAACGTGAAAGTGAGATATTGGAGTCACTGAATAAGATGAAAAAAATAAAAGTGTTTTAAATAGAAGAGAAGACAGACCCTGAGAATCAGGTCAATATCTTCAAATAATAAAACTATATGTACTTGCATATTGACATGGGGAAAAGAACAAGTATTTATACTTTTTAATTAAAAAATATATAATTTTATGTATGCTGCGTAATTAAAAATGTAAATTCCTTATTTCAAAATGCAGAGGGAAAAGGCAGAAGCAGAGACTCAGTTTAAAGACAAAGGAGGCAGATAGATAATGGGCCATATATTAATCAATAGTACAAGATATATTGATAGAAAATGACATTCAAGGGACTGGGGTTGTGGCTCAGTGTTTGAGTGCTCGCCTAGTACTTGTGAGGCCCTAGGTTCGATACTCAGCACCACATAGAAATTGATAGATGAAATAAAGGTATTGTGTCCAACCACAACTAATATATATATATATATATATATATATATATATATATATATATATACAAAAAAATAT
>NW_026000057.1:19085890-19137446 GCF_001458135.2 Marmota marmota marmota | reverse complement strand
AGAGAGAGAGAGAGAGAGAGAGAGAGAGAGAGGCAAAAGTTTTATTCCCTGACTTAAGTAGCTAAGGTTTACATTTAATATGATCCTGCTGTGCCCCAAGTTCCTACCATTGCTGTGTTGAAGTTTAGAGATTCAAATGATTCTGGAAACCAAAGAAGTAACATAAATGAATGAATTGGGCTTAGTGAGTACTGCAAAAAAAACTGATATTTAGAGAAAAAGATAAATGCTTAAATGCTTTCATCATTAAGGAATTTGAAGAAGTGAAAAGCTAAACCAACTCGTTTATCATAAAATTGAACAAAAAATAAATCAGATAAAAGCAAGAATAAGAAAAGAGTAAAATATAAGTAAGCCATAAAATTAGCAGAACTAGTAAATATATCCTAAAGCTATTACCTTAAGTTAATAATAATAATAATAATAATAATAATAATAATAATAAATAATCCTCTTTTTAACCTGACCAAAAACATATCTGAACAACAGGAAAAACAACATCTCTCTGACAGGAGAGATGACAAGAATCATAAGCAATTTTTGCAGCAAATCAATAGCATCAATTTAAAAATTTAGACAAAATAGATGATTTCCTAGAAAAATGCAAAGTCTGAAAATCAATCCAAATGAAAGTGGAAATCTCATTCTACAAACAGTGTAGAGAAGATTGGAGAGGAGATTAAAGATCAACATTGATAAAGGCACCTAAACCAGATGGCTCTAGAGCTGAGTGTTATCTATCTGACATTTAAAAAAAACTAGATAAGTCCAAAGGTATCACAATTCAAAAAAGAAGGCCACATTTTCGCACTGGTATAAAATAATTCAATCTATAACATTGATATTAGTTCAAGTTTTATAAAATACTCGGAAAGCAAAATATTTTTTGCAGAATATATTGTCCACTTGTATGAAGTGTCATTAGGACTAAAGGTAGTGTGGGGAGTGGTGGTGCTTATTGTTTACTAAACTCTAGAATTCTCTGAAATATCCATTCTTAAACACTCAAGAAGTTGGTGTGTGTTTGTGTGTGTGTGTGTATTATGTGTGTATGTAAGTGGGAAGGGAGGGAAAGGGAGTTAGAGTAATTTTCTAATTCCATTTTCATATTATATATTTTCTTCAGTTTACACTATCTGTGAACAAGGTGCTATTCTATAGATGAGATCTTATATCAACTACATGGTGTTGTTAAATAACAAGTAGTATGCTTTTTTTCTGTGTCCTCCACAGAAACAAAGGAAGAGTTTAATCACTTTTCTAATGTCTGACTACAATGCAAAAAGCATCTGCTCTTGTTTCCCACCTATGTGTATTTGCCTTTGGAAAGACAAAGACAAATGATTATCTGTGTTTCATTTTCCATACATTGTGTGATTTATCTGTGTTCTGTTCAATGATGGAGAGAATCACTTCACAAATTGGCCTTTGACTAGGCAAATACCAGGCCAAAAATAAATGGGAATTAAATCTTTCTGACTGAATTTTTGCCTCTGATCCACTTCATTAGCAGAGGGTCCTCCCCAAGTGGCCCCTTGAACTTCTGGTTTCACTGTGATCCATTATATCATGTCAGTTTTGATTTACTCGAGAAGTTGCTAGTTAAGAGCATTCGGTACTGCTGACCCAGGAAAACTTCAATTTTGTGTAAAGCCCAGCATCACTAGTCCTTCACCAGCTGGCAATAGATGAAGTGTGATTAAATATTCATTATTAAATTATTATAATGCTTCCTAAAGTGAAATTTATTTTGAGGGCAGGGATAAAACTATGCCCTAAAATGAACTTTACAACTCAATCAACCTAATGGCATATTTCAATCTCAGAATTTTCAATTCTCATTTTGGAAAAAATAAAATAAAATCCCATGGATATGTTTGCACAAAATAATAATGTTTAAGAGCAACAAGTCTTATTGATATTTAGTTAAAATCTTTAAATTTGAGAAATTTAAGTATACCAGAGTCCATTTATTTAATTTATGTAGGACTTGTTGATTAACAAAATTGTGCTTTAGAAGCCATGATATTTAATTCTACTGTACAAAGTTTGTTTGTTAATTTCACATCAAAATCCTTAACAAGAAACATAACACGTGAGCAAACATGATAGCATGGGAGTTTTGGCCAGAGTCAGTTTCAAATTCTTGACTCTCAAGTTAAAATAAGAATGCTGTTTTCTAAAATAATGAAACAAAAAACTATATTATAGAAGAAAACAGTAAAATGTTGAAAACTGATTGTCTTATAGATAATTTTAGAAAAATTACCAACCTAATGTGTATAGTTAACATTATATGTACTATTTTCCAGGACAGTCTTCATATGATACCTGCAGAGTACAGAGACTCCCTCCCTACATCTCTCTCTCCCTCTGTCTCTTTCTCTCTCACTTTCTCTCTCTGGGTACTTTAATTTTTCATTGAAGTTTTGTACACAGAAAGAACATGCTTCCTTAAAAACCTCTAGCAATCAGCTTATGCCCTGCAGCATGAGATTTAATTATTCATGTCAGTGTTCGGACCCACATTAAATATATTAAATCAGAATAAATCCTAGCACAATTTACCATAGAAAAATAAATATTATAAAAATGTAAGGAAAATTATCCCTAAAGGTGATTGAAATAAACCGTATCTGAAGATACACAGGGAATCCATCAAATAAAATATTCTTTCAGCACTATGTTGTTTGAAGAGATGTTTCTTGGAGCATGATGGACAATGTAGAATATTTAAAAGTTCATGTGGAGCAACAAAGAAATACTGTGCATGGGAGAGTAGCATAGTTTTCCTGAATGTAATTTATATTATATTAGTTTTTGAAGAGTTGTAATACTTTCAGTTATGCACACATCGCTTTTTTTTGCCACTTTAATCTTTTATGTTTCTCTGAAGTGCATATCATGCAGTGATCTCCTTGACCAATAATGATGTGTTCCTAAAACCAATAATAGTATCTTGCCCCTCAAACCACACTCTAGTATTACATCAAATCCAAAGGACAGTTAAACATTCTAAAAGATCTTAACAATTTGGTAGTTTAAATAATCTTATATAGTTTTTCCTTCTGTTATATCATTATTACAAATGACTTGGACATTCTAAATTTATTCATTTTCTCATTTACATGAGTTTTCCTTTTGGGAATTAAAGTGTCTTGAGGATGCCTTTGTCCTACTCTGAATAAGAGGTGATTGAACTATAGCTCAATAAGTTAAACATTATTTTTTACAATATCTAAAAATTTGCACATGTAGGTAAAATAAAATCAAACATGAATCTTTACTTAATATATTTATTTTATTGAGTTTTAAAAACCCTTAGTATCTATAATAGTAATATATATATAACAAAAACCCATGTGCTCATAGCCATTTACAGAAACATTAATAATTTTCTATTCCAGAGTTCTATTAATAGTTCTATTTATAAAAATGAAAAAACAAAAAGAAATAACAAAGATCTTATCTCTACTTCTTCCTTCTTTCTACCTTGTCTCCAGAAATCAATTTCTTTATTTTTATTTTTTTTAGTTGTAGATGGACACAATACTTTTAATTTGTTTAATTTGTTTTTATGTGGTACTGAGGATTGCACCCAGTGCCTCACATGTGCGAGGCAAGTGCTCTACCACTGAGCCACAACCCCAGCCCCAGAAGTCATTTTCTTTGTAGTTGATATGCCCAGAATTATACACACTGAACTATGTTAGTTATAGGATGTTTCTTGGAAAGATATTAATTGCATCAATTGAGTCATACAGTCTTAACTGGATATGCCCTAACCTGAAAGTTAAATTAGGAAATTAACCACCACCTTTATACCTTATGTAAAACTTTAGGAGAAAAGTAAATTAATATAAGAAAATTTATTAATTGTTTTTTATAAGAATAGAATATAGAAAGGAATGCAGAAAACACAGTTTCTATGATTTAAAATTCTCAACTGATCACATTATATTTAATGTTTAAAATATCCTTTCTCCACTAATCACTTAAAGTTTTTGGAATCCTTAGGTAATATCTAAGTCATTTGAATTTTGTTGTTACTATTGCCGTCACTGTTGAGTTTTCTTCAGTAAAGTACATACACAAATTTCTTTCCTGAAGCTCCTAAGTTCCTAAGTGATTTTGTTGAATTAGACTGCTATAACCTTTCATCAATATTTACCAATGCATGTTGAAAGATTATGAATTACTTCTGAGAATCTTCTGAGTTCCAGACAGACACATGTGCCTTAATTCTCTTTCTTTACTAATCACAATCAGTATCCCTACTTGCTTCTTTCTGCAATTGCACAAAGGTATAAAGTTATCAAGTGGCAATTTAAACATCGGTACAGCAGAAGCTCTCTTCGTGGCCTAATGGGAGCATTCCTCTCCTGAATACTAAAGTAACATAATTCAAAGTCAGAAAAAAAGGTTAGCAAAACTTGAGAATAGATTATTAAATGTAATAGTGAGAACACTTCTCCCAATTATTCCTTTGTTCCCTGGTCTCATGACATATAGAAAAACAATTTATTGGTTACCTACTTATAGTATCTATCTCACTGCATACCATGAAATCACAAGAATTATTTCCTGATGGCTGGTGATACAACTGAGTACTTAGTAAAATAAACCATTACATATCGCTGTAAAGCCAGCTGCATTTAGATATCGGGGTTCATGATAAAACCAGTGAATTTTATTATCACATTGATCACTTCAGTAAGCAAAAACATTGCTTACTGAAAATATAAATCCACATCCAGATTATTCTCTAATCCAGAGTGGAAAAATCTTACCAATTCCATTACAAAATATAATCAATACAATTAACCTACAATAGGTAGTTAGCTAGTCCCTGTATGTACAGGTGCTATATCAAGAATGTAGAGTTGGGCTGGGGATGTGGCTCAAGCGGTAGCGCGCTCTCCTGGCATGCGTGCTGCCGGGGTTGGATCCTCATCACCACACATCACCACATACAAAAAAAGATGTTGTGTACGCCGAAAAACTAAAAAATAAATATTAAAATTCTCTCTCTCTCTCTCTCTCTCTCTCTCTTAAAAAAAAAGAATATAGAGTTGGCACTAAGCAATTCAGTGAAACCCTATCTCTAAATAAAATATAAAATGAGGCTGGGTTGTGGCTCCGTGGTCAAGTGACTCTGAGTTCAATCTCCACAATGCCCCCCCCCCCCCAGAATATAGAGTTAATTTATGCTATTAGCATAATTTCCATGTGTTTCAAGAATGCTAGTGATCAACTCACCAATGCCTTTAAAAAGATTTTGTGGCCTAGTAGTGCAAGGGACATGATTAAACACCTTGGAGTGTAGCTAAAAGGAATTCTTTTTACTATCACCTTGAGTCTTGTATTAATCTTTCACACTATATCACAGAAGTTTAGGACACACATTATTCAATTTAAGGCACTGTTGATTGTAGTACTGTTGTTCAGTAAATCAAGTAAAAGAATCAACAGTCATATTCAGAAACTAGCCTAATAAATCCAGAATACTCATAATTATGTCCATATTGATAAATATGGTCTAATCTAAAGTTATTTTTCTTCCTTTCTAACCCATTATTTTTACTATCATGCCCATATAAGTCTTCTGGGTTTTCACTGATATAAATCACCAATAGTTTACAGTATTAGGGATTTGTTTTTCTGTCAGATTTTGTATTTTTCCAACTAGGCCATGCTGGATCTGATATTAAAGGGTCAAAAAATACTGTTATGAGATTTTAATGCAGTTACCTTGAGTGAGGTTATTACAATATGTTTAAGCAAGGTCAGAAGTAGTTAGGTTAGACATGTTGCTCTGTTTATGTGTTGGAAATTTGATCCCTAATACAGTAGTGTTGGGAAGTATTTGGGTAATGAGGGCACTACTATCGTGAATGGATTAATGATATTATCAAGAATTAGAGAGAACCAGTTGGGCACGATAATGGTCTCTCATTCATTCTTGTTCTTCTACTAGGAGATAATACAGCAAGAATGCCTTCGTTGAATTCTAGTCTTTTAATATTGAACTTACCAACCTCCAGATCCATGAGACAATACATTTCTATTCATCATAAAATACTCAGATTCATACATTCTATTACAGTAGCATGAGAAGACTAAGACAAATAGAGAACTGATTCAAAGGGAGATTCTGTAGGCTATATCTGAAGGTATATTAAATGGGTCCTTCATAATTTTCAAAGACTTCTCCCCAACAAGCACATTAATTCAGGTAAGGAACAAGTATAAGTAATAAATTCATGCTGCAATTTAGTCACCTGTAAATTAGATTCAATAACTGATTTTTGACCACATCAACCCTATGTCTACAAAATATGTTATTTTAGAGCAGTTTATAGCCCTGTAGGTTCTCTCATATGAACAAATGAAGGCCTTGTGTTTTATATTTTAAAATTTTTTTTTCTGTAGCCAGAAGCAACCAGTGTCCCAAATACATACGTGCATTCTTCCTTTCCACCACATATTATATTCCAATGGTCACTTCACTTGCTGAAGATTTGCCTTCACTGGCATATTTCATTGTGTGATCTCAGGTGATAATATATATATATAACCATTTGCTACAGAATATTTGTGCTTCTCACAGCTGAAGAAGCAGAGCTTAAGAATTCATATGTTTTTGAAATAGCCTACACCAAACCTGTTGAAGCTTTTCTTAAAGGAAATTAATGCCATCTTTATTAATACTGAAAATCAAACAAACCTGCTCTCTATTCCAAATGTAAAAATTATCTTCATCTTCCAAAACTGTGTACTATATAAAAATCTGTCCATATTATCTGGAAAAAGGCAATGAGTTCTTTGCTCAAAAAGAAAAAAAAATGTCACAAACATCAGATATTCATAGAGAACTATATCCCCAACAACAGATTTTGAGATTTTAGTTACAGCATCCTGTTTCTGAATTTAGTAGTCTAGTTGAAACTTCATTTTTTTTTTTGGTCAGTCCACCCAATGATTTTGTAAGTATGTATGTAAAATCTGTCTTCAAGTAAAGAAGGTCCCTGGATCCATGGCATAGGATTTTTTTTCTTTACCATAGTGCAAAAGTGATACATGTTCAGTAGAAATTCTTTAATTTTATTTTTTTTAACTTTTCATGGGCTAGTGATATGTAATATTAATACTGTCTTGAGGTGCTGGGCAGCAATGGGGTATCACAGTTTTCAGATAGGTGATCAGAATTCTAAACAACTGATTAAATTTCAGCATAATGTGTTGCAAGGCTATGATGTTTGGTGGACAAATGTGTAAAATGCATTTTCACAACAAATTTTTAAGTTAAAGTGGTTTTCTTGTGATGGAAAAACATCTTTAAGTCAAGGAGCAATGTGTTTGTGATTATACTACCAAGAATCATTTTTTTTCCTTCCTGCTACAGTGTATGTTTTAAGTTGATTTCCCAGAAATAGATGTTGGGTAGAGATTTGCATGCTGTTGGTCATTTTGAGGAAGCCATTTAAATAATGAGGAAAACAAATCTGTTTAGAGAATGAAGTTTAGTTAAATGAAATTGCAACAGAGACCATAATCATTCCTGTAGACAGTCATGGAGTTGTGACTGTCTTCAAAGATGGCCCAATGTTTAGAAAAAAAGTGATAGCCACTGTAATTCTCTTATTAACCACTAGTCACTTTTTGCTACATATACATAAAAGATATGTAATAGCATCTGCATGGATGTCTTATCACTGCATTAGTGAGGTGGTACGATATGATCACAAAAAGAAAAGCCTGAGTCTCAAGTTTTTGTTCTGGTATTAATAATAAAGTTATGATCTAGGAGACTATTGTCTTCTACCAACATCAGTGAAACTGTGGAAGACTAACTCATTAGTATGCTAGTAGATTTTCATAGACATCAGGAAACTATTAGAGTTTGCTACCACAGGAGATGCTCTCCTACCCCTGGGACATGGCTGTTTGGATTCCTTGACTCAGATCCTCAGAGAGTTGATATCTGAACCTTGGAATGATCATCCTGGCCCCTTGGCTGTATTTAACAGTGTTCTCACATGAATTTTTTGCATCAATAACCTCAAGAAAATGGTCTATCTCAAACTACTCGAAATCTCATGTGAGTTCATCTAATAGGGAAAATCCAATGCATATTTAATCTCTGGTGGACAAGAAACTCAAGAACTGTAAATTTTACTTTTTCAGTCTATTGAACCAACAGTATGGACAGGAGGTGAAGAGATCAGAAGGTGAAAGATACAAGCTGTTGAGATGTATCCTAGGGCGTTTCCCTTTGGAAAGCTTTTGCTTTTGATTCTACTTGAGCCCTCACAATATATTTACCCAGAGTCAAGTTGTATGTTTTCATCCTGGTTTTCCTAAGGCACAGATATTGTATATTTGAAACCATCTTTGTGAGCACAAGATTATGGGTATGTGCTTTCAGAGAGCTCCCCAACCCTCAGAACTAAATCAGGTTGATATATATATATATATATATATATATATATATGTTTTTTATATATATATTAACTAGGTTATAATTGAATATTTATTACATTTTAATTGTTTGCTATTGTGTCAATAATTAGACTATAACTACACTATTTAAAATGTTTCTACTGGTAGGTACCTGTATTTATCATGACTTAAAACTTGATTTTCTCCAAAGAACTACTTCCACATTTTGAAACAAATTCAAGTAATATTTTCATTTATTAAAGTGTTAGTAGATAATTACTTTTGAATTCATTTGTTGATGATTTTTCCTTATACTATTTCTAACAGATTTTAGAGCAATGCTATCTTTATGATTGCTCCCTATTATTTATTTCAACACTATATTTTAAAAAATATTCATAATTGAATTTCTGTTGATAACATTTTATTATTGTTCTATGTCTGTGGTGATGGCAAAGGGAAGATATACTTAAATTAAAAAAGCACTTGGACTTGGACTTTGCACATGTGAAGAAATATTATAATCTATGATTGGATTTTTTGTACTGTTATATACTGTTTTGTCTGTTGAACTAATGTCAATTAAACTGACATTCATGATTGAAAAACAACAAGAATACCTGCTGTGTCATTTATTTCTAATAGGACACTTTTGTTTCAAAGTTCCTTATATCAATTTCTATAGATATTCATATCATTTCGATATCACATAAATTAGGGCAACCATGCCAATCTATGATAAATGAGGCCAATCCGCATTCAATATTTGTGTCATGAATATTTTACTGGTCTCTTTCCATTTTGGTATATTATAAGAATATTATATATAAAAGGTGTAATGAAATTAATGCACAGGGAAAGGAGTTCCAGTACTGACACCCTTCTTAAATGATTATTTCTTATATACCATTGTTATATGGGACTAACCATGTGGCATGAAAGCCTTTTTTTCATTCTTGAAATAGCCTTTCTAATATCACATTGCTTTTTCACCAAGTTCAAACAGAGGATTGTGTTCTTTCTCAGTGTATTATGCATGTGATTCTGTAGGAGGAACAGTAAAAGTGAACGTTTCCAAAGATTCTAACTCAGTGTTTATTTCCCCAATATTCCTCTTATCTTATGCAACTCTGGGAAAAAAATGCCTCCTTTTTGAAAACAGAAAACACTGTTAAAAACTGATAAATATTTACACATGCAGTAATCATTCCTTTATTTCCAAGAGGAATAATTTTCTTTCTGCTGACAAAAGACTTAGATTAATATTTCTGATAATGGATTTCAGTATAAAGATTAGGAGAAAAATACAATGACATTGAACAAATCTTGTCTTTGTTTTCTGTTCCTATAACTGAATTTCTCATGATGGGCACTTTATAAAAGTGAAAGTCCACAGTCTGGAAACTGCAAAGTCCAAGTTGAAGTGGTGCATCTGGTGAAGGCCTTCTTGCTGTTAGGAATCATCCACAGTATCACAAAGAGGAACAGGACATCACATGATGAGAAGTGTGCCTATGAGAAAATGAGACCAACTGAATTTTATTAAGATTCTCCCTCAAGATAGCTCATTGAGCTGTTAAACCATTGTTTCATGAAAGGATAATCAACTTATGAAGAAAGAGTTCTTAAGATCTAATCACCCCTTAACAGTCTCCCTTGGTTATACCTCTTAATAATTTACAATGGAGATTGAATTTCAACATGAATTTTGATAGAGATATACTAAGAACAACAATTCTCTCATATAAGATGAGATACAATATGATTTGGTGGTGGACACAGAGAAGTTAAAATTGTATTATTGTAACCCTCAAAGAAACAAATAATAATTTTTATGAGGTGAAAGTGTTGTAGCTAGTAGTAAAAAAAAATCTGAAAATGTACCACAGATTTAAATAAATGTAACTGTAACAAACTTTCAAAAACTATGAAATTCCTAGGAGATAACATAAGAGAAAATCTGGATGACTTTGGGTGGTTGAATCATATTGCAGTTGTATTTTTTATTTTTTTAAGTATCCTCCATGAATTTTTTCATAGTAGCCAGACCAATTTACAGTTTTACATATCACCAACAGTGTACAAAGATTCAACTATCTCTTATCTTTTACATAATAAGCATGCTATCAAGAATGGGTTGTTCTCTCATTGTAATTTTGATTGAAGTTTCTCTAAAAAATAGTAATATTGAACACTGTTTCCTGTTGTTATTTGTATTTCCTCTTTGAAAAAATAAAATGTCTGTTCAGGTCCTTTGCCCATATTTTAGAAGTAAATTATATTGTGTGTATATGATACAATACTGTGGGAAAAATATAGATAACACAATATTTATTAGAGTGAATTAGATTAGCATATATACCTTCTCTTTTACTTTTTTTTGTAAGAAAAGCAGATAAAAATATACTTATTCAACAAAAAATTCTAAATGCAAATTCTTAGCAAAATGTCCTCCAGGAACCCCTCCCCCCATGTTGCTTCAAATAGTAGGGTCCACTGTCCTTTTTTTTTTTTCAGGCTGAATACTAATTGTAGGTATACACATAATCACATCACATTTTCTTTATCTATTCATAAATCTATGGGCATTTAGGTTGTTTCTATTTCTTGGCTGTTATCAATAATGATGCCCTGAACATGGGGCTACAGATACTCTTATGAAGTAGTGATTTCTTATCCTTTGTGCATATGCCCCAAATAAGCCACAGGGTCACATGATAGTTTTATTTTTAATTCCTTTAAGAACCCCCATACTCTTTTCTATAATGAATGTTCAATCTACATTCCCACCAATGATGTCTGTGGTTCCTTTTGCTCCATATCCTCATCCATGTTTGTTTTCTCTTGACATTTCGATAACATCCGTGATTATTAGTGTGAGGTGATTTGTCATAGTGTTTAATTTGCATTTCTCTGATGATTATAAGGTGTTGAGTAATTTTTCATACACTATTAGTGATTTTTGTAATTTCTTTGAAGAAATGTCCATGCCTATTGTCCACATTTTTTCACCTTAGGAAAAAAACCCTTAAATTGTTACTTGTTTGTCTGCTTTTGGGATTTTTGCTACTGAGTTTTTTGGACTTTCAATATATTTTGGATACTAAACCCTTGTCAGACATGCAATTTACAAACATTGTCTCACATTCTTAGTTATAATTTTATGGATTGTTTTCTTTGCTGCACAGAATCTTTTCAGATTGATGTGGTTTTACTTGTTTATTTTTTTGTTTTGTTGCCAGTGAATTTGGTGTCACATTCAAAATAATAGGAAGGAAGGAAGGAAGGAAGGAAGGAAGGAAGGAAGGAAGGAAGGAAGGAGGAAAGAAAAGAAAAGAAAAGAAAAACTGTCAGGGTCAACACTGAAGAACATGTTTCTTACATTTTTTTCTTGAGGAATTTTATTTTTTAGAGCTTACACTAAAATTTTGTGGTTAATGTAAAAGTCCTATTGATTCTATTCCATGTAGATATTTAGCTTTCCCAGGACCATTTGGTGAGAAGTCTTCCTTTCCCCTTTTTTGTATTCTTAATTCCCTCAAGATTAATTGAATACACACGTGGGGCTTATTTTTAAGCTCTCTATTTGAGACTTTCTTTTAGTCTATGTATCTGTATTTATGACAGGACCATACCATTTTGATTTCTATAAAATCAGAGAGTAAAAAAAAAAGTATACATGGAACATCTAATGTTATAATATTTTGAATCATAAAAACATTCTTATAAAATGTCATTCTATTATAAAAATGTGCAAAGGAGACTCAGTGGAGAAAGGATAGTGTTTTTAACAAAGAGTTTTAGAAAATTGTTATTCTCACAAAGTGGAGAGGTTTGAGGTAGAAAGTGATCTTTTTCGCATTTTTTTTTTCTAAAGGGTGTATAGCTCATGGTATTTCTTGTATGCTACATTGGTCAAGATTCTCCAGAAAATCAGGACCATATATGTGAATGCTATGGATAAGCTAAACACCATGCATGTATATATGAAATTGGCTTACACAATTCTGAAGTCTAAGAAGTCCCAAAATTACAGTTGGCAAATTGGAGACACAGAGTTGATGCATATCTGTAGTCTGAGAGTTGGTGGACTCCAGATCAAAGATAGCAAATGTTTCAGTGCAAAACTACAGGCAGCAAAAGACCCCCGTTTGAACTCAGTCTGGAAGACTTCTTTATTCCTTTCTTTTTATTATTCTCAGGTCTTTATTTCATTGGATGAGAATTTAATTCACTGGGTTCATTCACACAAGAGAGATAAATCTGGCTTACTCAGACTACCAATTCAAATGTCATTTGAATTAGAATCCAGAAAACATCAGAGACACAAAGAAAAATATTTGAACAAATGTTTGGGCATTCTGTGACCCAATCAAGCTGACATGTAATTTTAAACATTGCATGTGTCCTCTTTGATAAAACTTCACACTCTTATAGTAATGAGCTCCAGAGGTATTCAAAGGTCTCTTTGGTAAATAAATAAATAAATAAACAAACAAACAAATAAATAAATAAATCGGTGTAAGATATTATCCCAAGGAGAAAACAAGAGGCATAAATATGAGTAGGAATATATATGATTATAGTAGAAACTGTTGAACAAACTCAAGCAGGGTTACCAAATGAAAATAGAGTGAAATAAAATACTGAGGAAAGTGTATTTATTTTTCTTTTTTCTTTTCTGTGGCAGGGAGTAGGAGGGGAATGCTGGAGATTCAATCCAGGGCCACTTAACTGAGACACATTATATATATATATATATATATATATATATATATATATATATATATATATATATGTTTTATTTTGATACAAGGTCTCACTAAGTTGCTTAGGGTCTTGCTGAATTGCTCAGGCTGGCTTTGAAGTCATGATCCTACTGGCTTGGCCTCTCCTGTCACTGGGATTACAGGCATGCACCACCATGCCTGACTGAACAGTGTTTTATTTTGTTTGTCTGTCTTTCATTAAATTTATATGAAGATAGATTTAGGAAGTTTATACAAGTCTCTGATAGGGAAACACAGGAATGAAAAAAAATCACTTAAAGTTGAGAATTAGCTTCATAAATAGTAAGAATAGTTGACTAGAAAAGAATCATGACATGGATACCTTTATTAACATAAGAAAAACTCATTAATGGAGCATAACTCTTCTAACTCAAATCTCTCAAAATAAACAATTTGTTTTGTTATAAAGGAGCACAGAAATTAAATTTTTTAAAGTGACCACAGTTAGTTTTGGTCAAATAAAACTCAGATTTTAGAGAAGAGATTTTTCTATTATTTAACTATTCAGGTCAAATTTAACCTAGCTCATTCTCACATATAATGATATATATTGTTTTTCTTTTAAAAATTATCATATGGATTTGGAATTTTCACTAAGATTTAAGAGGAGTGTAGTTTTTACCATGATTTTCATTCCAGGACAAAGAATTCTAGTTGAAGTACACATTAATCAATATAGGCTGTCAGCAAGAAGCAGGAAGTCATTAAAATAGGTGTTTTGAAATTAAAATGCAATCACAGGAAAACAGAAATGTAAATGTTTTTTATAGGTGGAAAACAGGAATATAAATGTTCTCTTGTATAAGGAAAGTTTATAAAAACTGCAATGGAAGCGGACTTTCAAAAAGTGTGTACATTTGAGGATGAAAACTGAAGGGAAACAAGTTCTTAAAAATAGCTCAAAATTTCCTAGATGAGAAAAATTAAAGAAGAATGATGGATGGTTGGGTAGGGGGCAGCACTAATGAAGTAAAATAACAACAAATAATAATAATAAACACATGATAATTAAAAGACTCTCTCCAGAAGAATTTAGGACATATGAATCATTAAGTGATTTTAAGAAGTAACAAGAGCCAGTTATGTGGTGCAGGCCTATAGTTCCAGCAACTGGGGACACTGAGGTAGGAGGATCGAAAATTGGATATCAGTCTCAGCAACTTTGCGAGGCCCTAAGCAACTTAATGAGACCCTATCTCAATAAAAAAAAAAAATTCAAAAAGGTTTAGGATGTGGTTCAGTGGTTAACCACCCCTAAGTTCAATTACCAGCGCCTCCCCCCCAATTTTTTTTTATTTTTAATATATATAACATAAAGGAGAATTTTGAAAGTTTTGCTTAAAGTGAGCAAAAAACTCAGTTAAATTAATGTGAATATTTATATGTATGTCATATATATATATATATATATATGTATATATTTATATGTATGTCATATATATATATATATATATGTATGTATATATATATATACGTATATATATATATATATGTGTATATATATATATTTGGTTTTTTAAATATTTTAAACTATTAATTTTAAACTTTATAATGAAATATCTCAGCTAAAGTTTTTAAGAAAGTAATATATCAGGTTATAGAAAGTAAAAATTTAAGGATTAAAATTAACAAAACTAAAAATACAAAATTAACTTAATCCCAATAAACACAATTCAACTGATTGAAACTTTCAATCATGATTTTATTATTTGTATTTACTAATATAGATTGATTTATATTTGCTAATATGCTTTTGAGAGAAATGATAAAGAATGGCTCCCTCAAGGAATTTATATGAGAGATATTTTAGATGAAATATATTGACTCGATTCATTCTCTTTCTGTAGATTCCAAGAAAGTCTTCATTTTAATAAGTTCCCCTGTGATTCCTAAGCACAGTAAAATTTGAGAATTTCTGTAAGATGTTTTCAAAATTTGACCTTTATCCAGAAGTCAGACATCTGTGAATAAGTTTCTGATCTTTTAACCTTGATCTTCTTTGCAACCCATCTTTCTCCATGGACTCCACTTAAAATTTGAGTGTGATT
This sequence comes from Marmota marmota marmota, assembly GCF_001458135.2. Taxonomy (NCBI): domain Eukaryota; kingdom Metazoa; phylum Chordata; class Mammalia; order Rodentia; family Sciuridae; genus Marmota; species Marmota marmota. The sequence goes on along the minus strand of NW_026000057.1, from coordinate 19,122,166 downwards.
TTCTCCTGTCTTCCCCACGTTTATATTAAATGTTTCTCTTTTGTTGGAGTTCTAGATTATGCTACTTATAAACTATTATTAGCCTTTCTATTTCACTGTGATTCTTAACTTTTTCTGACCTTTGTTATTGTTTGTGCACTGGCCTGGCAAACTAATATTACAGTGTTTTTAAATGGAATGTGAATTTCACATTGTACTTGAAAAAATACTGATGAAATACATAGAGCTAATAAATAAATAATAACTTATTTTTCTATCAGTTTTCTTTTTGGTTTTCAATACGATGATGTAATTAGAGCTCTGAAACTCATTATTATATTGCAATTTAATTTTTATTTGACTCTGAACTAATTTTAAAATTTGAATGTTTTTACGTAACTATAGTACTAATATGTAAGAATGTATAAGTACACCACGATGCTTGATGTTTTAAGAGAATTTTTTGAATTTATGAGTATAAAAGCTCTGTACATGTCTCCTGATTCTTGTTTTCTCTTAATTCTGTTTTATTACATAAGTCATTTGACACCTTTTGGGATTGAAATACCAAATAATTTTAGATTTCCTGAGTTCTTTTGACATTTTCTCAGGTTTTTAGGAATTTGTACTGATTTTATATATACAGTTTTCTAGCTATTAATCATTTAAAATATTCTTTATTTAATCATTTTAAATATTGTGAGATTTCTAACTTATTTTTACAAGTTTTCCATTATTTTAAAATATTATTTCTTTTCTTATATTTGAAATTGAATCATACTTGTTCAAAAATCAAAGGATTATTGAATTTTCATTTCTGATATGATCATGCCATTAGTTTGGATGTAATAATGCATTATATTATTAAAAACTTTTAGGTGTACTGACTTTCTTTCCTAATTATGGGAATACTGTAAATGGACCTCACTTTCTTTTGCCTATGTTTTTTTTGACTCAAAACAAGTACTATCTCCTCTTTGCGTTAGGTCACAAATCATACTCTTTGTAATTTCTATGTCAACATGATAAATGTTCTAATTGAGCAGATAACAAATTGAAAATGTAAAGCTGATCATGTTTATGCTCACTTTTTGAAAACTGATATCAGGTTCTGATATACTTTTGTATTATTTGATATTCTTGCTTTCTTATGGGAAATGATTCAGATGAAACCTCTGTATTCCCTACTTAGATTTGTTTCTATCTTTTGGAAAATGAACTTTTGCTTCCTCAACACTAATATCAGAGAACATAAGTTCCTCATCTACCATCATCTCCATCTTCACTTACCTCATTTCCTGGGCTCAGCCTCAAAACCCTTGTTTTATACCTTATCTAGACTATAATTACAAATGGAATCAATCAAGAATCCACACACATGTATAACAGATAGATAATAAATTTTTAAATATATCACACTATTCCAGATGTATTTATGGCATATTACCTTGCTGTTGTCCCATATCCTCCAGCATTACATCTTTCAAACAGAAAAAAAAAATGTATTGCTATATCATAAAATTAATGCTGATTTTAAAGAGCAATTGTAGGAATGTATAATAAATTCACAGGTGCATTTTTATCGTCTCTTTAAGCAAAGTAGTTGAAGTAGTTGTAAATATATTTAATTTTTATACGGTTACATTATGTGGAATGCAAGAACATTATAATTAATGAAAAATATGAATACATAAATCTGTTGAAATAGCTTTTACCCATATGAATGATTACTAAACTATCCTTAGATTTTTTTTGTTTTAATTTTAGCTCAGGGGATTTTATTTTCAATAATGTAATGGCAGGGAATATGGAGAGTTTATCATAAGAGTAGCCTTCTATAACTAAAGCTCTGGAGAGAAACCCAGATTAAAAAGGAATAAACAGAGGGAAAGCTTTTGCAATCATAATAGAAGCTCTGATTTAGTGAAATGAGGTTCTTGGAATTTAAAGATTAGATAAAAATAGAAGCTGCTTGTCAGCTCCTTTCAGCCGTGGTGCTAATCGGGCAGATGGGCTACACACTCCAGCTGGGATGTTCTATCCCCTCCGGACCTATTTGCAACCTGCTGCACACAGGTCTATTTATGTGAAGCAGCAGTTTAAATCATATCCTGTGAAGATGCACAAAATCAAATGTCTCCATGTATCAACATATTTGCTTCTGTGATAATGAAATTAACAGCAGACATTTGAAGTTAAATAATTCCTTTTATTGATTTAAGAGATGGAATTTTGTTTTTAGACACATGTCTTTTTTTCTTCAGTTTATTGGAAAATATTTCAGATACTGAATAAAATACAAAAATGATTTAATTAAGCCCTGTGAGTCCAACACAAAAATAAGAAATAACATATTAACAATAATGTTCAATTTGCTTCGTACTTCTCTCCAATTACATTCTTTACTGGTGCACTTCTGCAAAACAAAAATATTTTATTTTGAGTTAAACATTCCCACTTACATTCTTTGATGTATGTTATATTATATCAATAAACAATGAACATGATTTTGCATGTTATAAAATGTTATATAATATTTTCTTTATCCATACTGATTTCCATAGCTTTTACCCATTTATTTCCTCTATAATTAATATCACAGATACAAATATGCTACAATGGTCATGTGAAAAACAGGTAGTTTCAAATTTTTGATTACTACAAACAGTGCTGATAAAAACACTCCTATACATTCTTTCCCCAAAGTACATATTTAGAAATCTATAGGATACTTACTCAAATGGGATTTGATATCTCATAGGATATGAGCATATTCAAATGTAGTTGATATTCAAACGTGATTCAAAAAATATGTTAACAATTTTTTTCCAACAACAATATAACTGACCATCTGGTGAAAAATCATCTGCATTGATTTTGGTTTCTTTGTTGATCCTATTTATATATTTAGCTGGTTTTTGTTACCATTGGATTCTTTATCTCTCTATCCATGTTGATTTTTTAGTGCTTTCTGTACTCTGAATTTTGTAAGTGACATTCATTGCAAATGTCTTTTTTTCCACTATAGGCCATGGTTTTCACATTATTATTTTTTTTGAATATTTATTTTTTGTAGTTGTAGTTGGACACAATAACTTTATTTTATTTATTTATATGTGGTGCTGAGGATCGAACCCAGGACCTTGCATGTGCGAGGCAAGCACTTTACCGCTGATCCATAACCCCAGTCCCTGTTTTCACATTATTAATAGGTATTTTGATGGACATATTTCAAAATTTGATAATTATAACCAATATTTTTACATGGTTTTGTTTTTCATATTTGTTTTTCATTATTTCTTCTCCTTACCTCATGGGGACGCTTACACATCTTTTAAAAGTTTCAGTTTTGCTTCCTATATTTTGATATTTAAACTAAATGTAATTGTATTATTTGTATTATTTGAAGCACATTTCGATCCTTATCTTTAGCTACATGATTATCCAGAAGCCCAGCCAATATTTGTTGTGTAATCTATCCTTTCCTACTGATTTGCAGGGTCACATTTTTCACATACATACACCTTGCTGTATTTCTTGTATCTCTATTTAGTTTCATTAGTGTAATTTTCTATCCCTATTCCTGGTCATGAAAATTTTACAAAGTTTTGACACACATTAAAGTAGCTCTGTCCATCATTTTTTTTCCAAAAAATTCTTAGTAATTCTTGATCATAACATTTCTAAATGTTTCAATAAAAATCCAGCATTTAATTGAAATAGATTTAATGAAAATTAAGAAGTTTACAATGTTGACTTTCTATCACTTGACATATATGTATGTATTCAAATGTTTTCCAATTGAGATTATTATGCTTTCCATAAGGTATATTTATATAATAATATTACAGATAACTTGCTAATTTTATTTCCATATACATTACAACAATTAAAATGTTATTATTTTTATAGCTATCTATTCCTTATATGAAATAATGCAACTTATATTTTTATATTAATTACACTGTCCTTTGAGTGTCTTATTAATTGTGATAATTGTTAAGAAATAAAATTCTCAAAACTCTTATAACACAAAAAACTTCTATACAAAAAAGAATCAAAGTGTGAAATATGATATATCAAGAACTATGTAATGTTTTGAACAACCAACAATAAAAAATTAAAAAAAAAGTAGAAGAAAACTATTAGTCTTATTATTGAATATGAACTAAACTACAATTGATACATTTTATAATCCATTAAGAAATTTCAAAAACAGAAAGAAATTTTATCCTTTTAGATAGCCAAGAGGATATAACCATATAAAACCTCTGTTTTCCTGAAGATATACAATAACTAGTTTCCGAGAAGATTTGACAGCACTGTTTTTCACATAGTTTATCCACAATTCAAGAGGTAATTGGGTGACTATCTGTGTTAGCTAATTGGTTTTACCAACAAATAAATAATGACTTCTATATAAATGCTAAGAAGTAGTTTTGCCAACTTGTAGGTAGTTTAACTTGTGGCTGAAATTAGGCTCCTATTCTCCCAACAGAACTCCCCAATATAGGGATTTTCTCAGATTTGATGATCTTACTTCAAAGAGATGGTGCTCAGGTCCTTAAGAGAGATTACTGGGTCTTAAAGTTGGATTATTTAGGTTTTTAAAGATTTATATACATTTCAAAGATACAGATAAAGGAATTTATAATTAAAAGTTTTCTAAAGTAAATGCTCTAAGAAAAGGGTGTGATGGGTAGTCTGTTCCCTTATTCTCAGCAGGAAGAAGTAAGACTTGTATTTTACATTTTTACTTCCTATTATATTTCCATTTTAGTTCTATTTTGTATATTGAAAACTACATAGTTATTCAAATAATGGTAGTGTGAATCAATTTTGCCACTATTTATTTATTTTTCTTTTATCATTTTAATATTCACTCCTGCCAATAAATTAATAGAAAAGCAGATTGTGAATATCATGGCTAGGTTCTAGATTTTAAGTAGAATTCACCTAATATTTCATGATAAAGTGACATGATTCTTCCAAGCTTTTAATTACTAGATGGCAGATATTCTCTATAGAATGACACTAGTTTTGCTGTATACTCAAATTTTATAATAAAGTAGATATATTCTATCTATATAATTTCACATATATTGATATGATAGAATTTTCTATGGCCTATTGAACAGTATTATTAAATTTTCTAATGTATATTCACCCTGAATACTTTTAATTAACCCAATAACAGCTTGGTGTAGACATGTGTGTATGTGTGTAATCAAATGTAATCATTAATGACTTGATTTTGCTAAATATTTTATCAATTTTGTATCTATTTTCTAATTAAAGTTGATCTGTATTTTTATGTTGAGGTCTGTTAATACATCAAGACTAGATAAAACTGTACTTCACTGGTTTATGTATAGCATTATTTATATTATAAGTTAGTGCTATATTTCCCATTAATTTTCATTGGAAAATGTTTCCCCTTCCCTATGAGTTAGAAATGAGTGTAAAAATTGTTTACTTTGATAAAAACTACCAGTTATTTCAAATTAATTATACTGTACCTACAGACTAAATTCTATATGTCACTTATTCTTTGTTATCAAATGAAAATTATGTTTGGTCTATGACAGGGTATGTTTACAAATTTTTATCTGCACTCCAGAACAATGCTAACTTGTGCAACATTTTTCATGTTTATTAAACATGTTTTAAATTATAGTTTTCCAGACATCTCTGTTTTTATACATGAACATTAATTTACATACCAGTAATCTGTTAATTGAATGCAGAATGTCTTATGATTCAGTCACAAAAAATGTGTTTGCCTTTGATTTCCAAAGCTTTATGTATTGTATATCAGTTTCAGAAACAGTTGTGTCGAAATTTCTCAAAAAATTGTGGCTTGGAATTTTGTTTACTTAGATGTGCAAGTCTAGTCAATATTTTTATTTGCACAACTTGAAATAAGTTGATTGAATGCATTTTAAAATATTTCAAAAAAAATGTAATTGTTTTTAGATTCTTCTGCCTAGTATATTTCCCCCCCTGAGGTCTATTTTTGCTGCTGTATATTGGGGTTTGATTAGTCAAACTTCTGTGTTTACTATTTGTGTATGCTCTGGTCTCTTAGTTTAATTACATATTTAATGTTTTGATCAGTTTAAGGTTAACTTTTCAAAATTCATTATGAAAATCTCTATTAATCTACAAAATTTAATACAGTAGAAAAAAAGCTTAGTTATATAGAGAATGACTTTTCTTTCTTTTTCGGTATTTTTTTCTGTATTTAGGCAGTAGTAATTCTAACTTTTGTTTAAAGGCTCTAAACATTATTTTTCTGTCTCCAAAATTTGAAATTACACTCTATTTCTATTACTGAAATAATTTAGCTCAGATATTTAAATGTGTACTTTTATTTCAATTTTATTACATTCTCCATTCTCTTCTGTAGCATAAAAAGGAACTTAAAATATTTTATCCCCTCCAAATACTCTGTTTTTGAATTATTGTTGTGAGTTTGGGTCATTCCAAAATATTATTTTTGCTTTATCCCCTTATATTACTTTTATTTGTTTTGTCTGCTTTTCAGATTATCTGCATTAGTGTGTGTGTGTGTGTGTGTGTGTGAGTGTATGCATTCATATTTCCTTTCCTACCCAAGCTTTTCTTCTTAGATTATTTTTCTTTTTCTGAAGTTCTCAGAAGTTCCTCTCTTTAACTTTTGCCCATTTTCTCTTTAGTTTTTCTGAAAATATTTTCATTTATTTATATTTTTTCTTTACCACTTAAAATAATAGGTCAAATGGGGAAATATTTTAGTATTTAAAGTTCATTTCTCATAGAATACTCTTTTGGTACAATATCCCAGCTCGCAACATTATCATTTGAAAGTCCCCAAATTTCTCATGCATATAAATTGTTCTGTGCATCTTCTGGTTATTTTTTAAATTTCTATTTATATTTAATTTTGGAAGTTTCTGCCCAATGTGTTTAGTAGTGTGTATCTGTTTTCATGTTCTTGGCATTCTTTTTGCTTTCTAAATTAAAATGGTATTTTTTTGTCAGTAATTCAAAATTTTCAGCTATTACATTTTTAAATATTTCATGACACATACTCAACTACATAATTTCAAAACATGATTTTATTAAATAATTTTTAATCTTGTGTCTGTGTGGTTTAAAATACCTTCCATCTTCTATACTTTTTACATTTTTTATAGGTCATTCAGAATTGTGTTACAGTTCTCTCTTTTCCTTAGTTTAATCTGTAATTTTTCAGGAAATTTTCAAACTACCCTAGTTATATGTATGACAGGGTTTCATGTTTCATGCATGATTCTGTAATTCTCTGTCTCCTTCAGCATTTTAACCTCTTTAATTTTTATTTTATATCCAGTAATCCTTATGTTTGAAATTTGGGAAACATTTTTTGTGTTGCTTCCACTAATATTCCAGTATTTTTTTGAGCACAAGTATTTTTTGTCTGTCTGAATTCTTTAGTGGTGTTTCATTCATGTCTATCTTTGGAAATCCTGTGAGGCATGAGACCAGGTTGCAAATTCCCACAGATGAAGTGCTTCTCTACTGCAAAGGATCTTAGGGTACTATTAAAATTAAAATAAATTAACTGATTTCTTGGGTTTTTATGAATGTCAGTAATATCAATTTGTATTCCAATTATTATGAAGATGTGCCCTTGAATACAAATTTGAAAATATTTTTCCTATACCTAGAGAATGGATTAAAAATGACACCTTCTCTTGTTACCTCCAATTGTATGTCTTTGGTTTGACATACAAACTGGTCCAGACTCAGTTGACTGAAACATATTTTTAATACCTAATATCATCAGCCTGCAAAATGAATTATGCACTTTCTTTTTATCTATTTAACTAATCAATCTGTCTTATCTATCATTCTACCATCTATCTACCTTATTATCTTACTGTTCTTGCTCCATTTATTAATTTTATCGTCATTCTCTATGTAACTCTTCTCCTCCATTGCCAAGCAGTTTAATGTTTGATGACCAATTTTTATTTGTATTATGACAAGTCATATGTTTGTTTATGTATGTGTTTGATACCAGTCAGAATGAGGAAGTTCAAGAGTTTGTGGATACCTTCTTCATGTTCACTATACTTAGTAACGTTAGATTATATACTTGAAAAATAGAAAGTAGATTTTAGGCGTATTTACCACAAAAAAATTACATATATCGGGCTGGGGATGTGGCTCAAGCGGTAACGCGCTCTCCTGGCATGCGCGGGGGTGCTGGGTTCATCCTCAGCACCACATAAAAATAAGATGTTGTGTCCACCGAAAACTAAAAAATAAATACTAAAAAGTTTTCTCTCTCTCTCTCTTAAAAAAATTACATATATCATGTGTGTGTTAATTTACACAAATAACATTTTTTTGTCTTTATGTCATTGCTTAATATTTCCCTCAGCATTTTAGTTTGAAGTCTTTCCATGTTTGATGATTGTTTCTAATTACTGTATCTTCCTATATGAAACCACTGCCATATGATTAGTACTTCTGTTGCCACCTAAATCTGTTATCACACACAATGGTAGTTTGTTTATCCTCTCACCTAAGCACTGATGGACTTATGAGAATTTCTCAGCTTTTATAATACAAGGCTTGCTGGAGGTTGTTCCTACTCAATTGCTCTAGTCCAATTGCTCCAGTCTCACACAACTAGTAGCCTACCTTTTGCTTTTCTATATCTTCTTGAAAAAAATTGATATCTAGAAATCATTTATTTCCTGTCTAAAATAATTGATCTATGAAAGCAATTGGGTATAGGTATTTTGAAAACAAAGATGTTTTATAGTGACTTAAGGCATTTTTTGTTTTTGTGTGTGTGTGTTTGTTTTTCAAATTTTATTCACCTCTGTAAGCTTTCTTTTTCTTTTCATGCAATTTTGGTATTTTATTCTTTTCCAGAAATGCATCATTGGCTTCTAGTTTTCTTAAATAGTTTTATTAGAAGGTAATGTTTAATTGTATTTTACCTTAAATTTCTATTGTCTGCATTTCAATTCATATTTGGTTTAAATTTATTTTATATATTTATTAAAATATATAAAATTTATTTTTCCATTCAGTCTCAAAAAAGTTTATTGATATTAATTAACATAAACCCCAGTTCAAATTTTGTTCATATTCATTTTTGTTTTCTATTTCCATGATGTCTATCTTGCTTCTTTTTGTTTATATTTTTACTATCTTTCAATCTCTTAATTTGAATCCATAGTTCCTATTTTATGACCTTTCTATTTTCCAGGTAATTAAAGCTGTAAATTCCCCCACAGATGTTGCTTTGTCTGTGTTCCATGAATTTTGTCATATGGTGCTTTCTTTGGATCAAACTCAATATTTTATAAATAGTTTATGATGCCCTTTTTAATCAAAGGTTTATTTAGTAATGTTATTAAGCTAGCTCACCCTGGGTTTCAGGGGGAGCTCTTATACCGCTGCAGCCATGGTAGAGGGAACTCTCCCCTCCTTCAACCTGGGTGTCCTGGTGGCGCTCCTATAGCGCTGAAGCCAGCGTAGATGTAGATGGGACTGGCACCACTAGGCGGGAGACTTGCCCTTTCAGTGGGGAGACCCCTCCCACCTGGGTGTCTGGGTGAGCTCCTATACTTCCGGAGCCAGGGTAGAGGGGACTGGCCACTACAGGCGGGAGACCCCTCCCACCTGGTGTGGGGGAGTTTGTATACTGCCAAAGCCAGAGTAGAGGTTGTTCATTGCTCTAGGGAGGAGACCCCTCCCACCTGGGTGTCGGGGGAGCTCTTATACCCCAGCAGCCATTGTAGAGGGGAATCACCCCTCAAGTTAGTAGACCTCCTAACCTGTGTGTCAGGGAAGCTCCTATACTGCCAGAGCCAGGGAGAGGGGACTCCACCCTCCAGGCTGAAGATCCCTTCCACCTGGTTGTCAGGGGAGTTTACATACTGCAAGAGGCAGGGTAGAGAGGACTCCCTACTCCAGGCGGGAGACCCCTCCCACCTGGGTGTAGGGGGAACCTCCTATACCACTGCAGCCAGTGTAGAGGGGACTTGCCTCTCCAGGTCGTAGACACTCCCACCTGGGTGTCACAGCAGCCAGAATAGAGAGGACTCACCCCTCCAAGCAGGAGATCCCTCCCGCCTAGGTGTCTGGGAGAGCTGGTACACCCTTCAGCGTCCTTTTGGTATTTATTCTAATATTAATGATATTTCATAAAAGGTATAGTAACAGGGATTGAATCCAAGGGTGCTTAAATATTGAGCTGTATCACAGCCTGTTTTATTTTGAGACAGGGTCTTGGTAAGTTGCTGAGGACCTCACTAATTTGCTAAAGCTGGCCTTGAACTCAAGGTTCTCCTGCCTGAGGCTCCTGGGCCACTGGAATTACAGGCATGCACAACCACACCAGGATTTTTCAATTGGTTTTCAAGAAGCTTCCCTTATTGTCTAATAATACACAATTTTTGTAAATTTGTGCTTTAAAAAAGAATGCTATGTTTTCTCTATTCTTTATTTACCAAAAATGATTTTAAGATGGTTCTTTCTCTCTTTGTATGTCTAATAGTGTGATCTGATTCTTTTTTGTTTGTTTTATAATATTTCTGGTTATTCTTCTCTTGAACTTTTTAATTTCTATAAAGGATGTCAAAATCTAAAAAATAATTTGTTGATACTATCATTATTATTAGTATTTGGTGCTGGAAATTAAATCCGGGGCCTGACACATGCTGAGCATACTTTCTGATGAGCTACACTGAGTATACCTCCAGCTGTAGTATATTTGCATATCTAGCTGTCTTTTTTTTTAATAATTAATTTTCTGGGGGTGGGGGTAACGAAAATTGAACTTAGGGGCACTTGACCATTGAGCCATATCCCCGAGCCTATTTTGTATTTTATTTAAAGACAGGGTCTCACTGAGTTGCTTAGCATTGCCTTGCTTTTGCTGAGGCTGTCTTTGAACTTGCAATACTCCTGTCTCAGCCTCCTGAGCAGCTGGGATTATAGGCATGTGCCACCATTTAATAACTCTTTTTTATATATTAAGTGTTCCAACTCTTATTAGGTGAATGGATGTTAACGACATATCTTCTTTTTCTTTTATTCTTATTAGGGCTATATTTTTTTCTATATTTTCTTTACAACATTTTTAAGCTGCATTTTATTTCAGATTAAAGTAGTGCTATATCAAAAATTTATTGTGATTCCTATGTAGGCCAACCACCTACACTTATGTACAACTTGGTACTTTGTTTTAAGTGTTTCTTAAACACCATGTATTGCTAGTTCCTGTTTTTTGAGCCATTAATGTGTTTTAAAAGGTCAATTTAAGCCATTTGTAGTTATTATTACTTCTGTCACACTAATTTTTATTTCTGCCATCTGCCATGTATGTTTCTAAACTACTCCAATGTTCCATTTTTCTTCTTCTCTGCTTTCATTTTAAGAATTGATTTCCTTTTTTTGGTCTGAAAATCACGTTTTTGTAACATTATTTTCATTTTTTATTGTAACATAACTATTAAAAATTCATATTTATATTTTTATTGATTAAATTCATTAACATTTATGCCATTCTATCCAATGACAATTATTTTAGAATAAACTAAAAATCTCCTTGTTTTCTACTTTCCTCAACCTCAAACTCACCAAGTTGATATTATGTATATCTTTCTCATTACCTTAACATGAAACTAGTTTCCCTGTTCTTATTCTATTTTGTTCTGATTATTTAAGTAGTAATACAATTGAAATCACGTATTTGTTTTCTTATCAAACTCTCCTGGAACTTTGTTTGTCTTTTTAAAATATTTTATACAAGAATGATTTTCAAAGTGCACCACCACCACCAACAACAAATCATACTGATAATAGTGAAGAGCTCTGCTGAGTTATGAAAACCCAAAATATTAAAACTATGTTAATTCCTCTAAGGACATCTATATTATTAACTACAATATACATTTTAATGTATTTTATGTACTAATTATAAAATAATATTCCATTTTGTTATTGTAGTCATGTTGCTGTGAGAAGACTAATGTCAAAATAATTGTTGTTCTGTTATGAGTACTGATCTTTTTTGGAGCTTAATATACACACACACACACACATACACACACATATATATCTGTGTAAATACATATATATTAATATATTTAAATATTAATTGTGTATATTATATATATTTCTATATTTATAGTTGAGCTTTCCAAATTTAATTCTATGAATATAATTGTGATTTTTTAATGATTTCTTAGGTGACATTTAAAAAAACTCTTTCAGCTGGGCATCTTGGGTGCATGCCTATAATCCCAGTGATTTCAGAAGTTGAGGTAGGAGAATTGCAGGTTTAAGACAAACTCAGCAACTTAGACTCTGTCTCAAAATAGAAAATAAAATAAAATAAACAAATAAAAAGGGCTCAGGGATGTGTCTCAGGGTAAAAATTCCTGGGTTCAATTCCCATATCCACCACAAAACAAAATTAAATTTAAAAAATTTAAAAATAAAAACCTGTTTCATTTTTAGATTTATATTTACTTGTGGAAAATTTGGTTTCACAAGTTCTTTAACTCTTTCCTAATTTCCATAGTTAGGCTTCTTTTTTGTCTGGAATTTTTCTTTTATTTTTTTAAAGAGAGAGAAAGAGAGAGAGAGAATTTTTTAATATTTATTTTTTAGTTATCAGCGGACACAACATCTTTGTTTGTATGTGGTGCTGAGGATCGAACCTGGGCCGCACGCGTGCCAGGCGAGCGTGCTACCACTTGAGCCACATCCCCAGCCCCATGGAATTTTTCTTAACATTTGATTTTTGTTTGTTTGTTTTTGCTACATAAAACTACCCTAATGTCCTTTAGCTGTTCTTATATAAACTCTTGCTTTCTTTCTAGAATTCTTTGCCATAAGTCAGTTTTCAAATTTACTGACAATGTAGCTTTATTTAGTTTGTTGTTTAATTCATTTATCATATTCATTAAACTATGATATTTAATGCCTGATATTTTCACTTAGTTTTTCTTCATTTTTCTTGTTCTAACTTCATATTACTAAAATATTTTAGAGTCATCATGCTTATTTTCAAATTATAATTTTTCCATATAGTTTATGGTAGTCATTTTGCCTTTCATTTCTATAGAAATTTTACTTCTGAGTTCTTTATAGTTATTTTCATCTGCACCATCTTGTTCCAAGTGGAAGATGAGCTATTTAAATTGGGAAGGATGAATAATCAGCCACTGTTGCTATTAAAACTTGATTTCATTTAAGGGAAAGGAAGAGTCAACTGATTTGAGGTTCGGGTTCATCAAAAATTCACTGAGATAGAACCCCACTTGATGAAACTCTTTCATGAGCTTCTTTATGTTGTAAAGTTTATATTTGATTTCTTTTTAAAACATAGCATTTTAATTATGTTATGCCTTTCTTTGGTTTGTTATTCATTAATCATGGCTAATTTGAAAACTTCTTATTATTAAACTCATTTTCCTTATTTAATATTTTAAATAGTACATTTTTAATACCTGATATTTACTTAGACTTTATTTTTCCTATTCTAATTTCATGTTGTCAGAATGTCTTGAGTATACTCATTATGCTTATTTAAAAATCGTAATTGCTTTAAATAATTAGTAGGTAAGTGTAGGAATACAACAAGTAAATAAAATTGGCCAATTTATCCTACCTGGGGGTTTGGTTTTCATTGAAATTATCCTACTGACATTAGGCTTCCTAGTTTCTGTACAAAACATGATGTGTTACATTGCCAATGATGACAGTCAGTTTTCCATCACTATGACCAAAATATCTGACAATGACAATTTAGAGGAAATAAAGTTTATTGGGCCTTTACAGTTTCAATTTGATCCATGATGAGCCAGCTCCCTGCACTGAGCTTGTGGTAAGACAGAAAACCATATCAGAAGTGGTGGTGGAGGAAAGCTAATCAACTCATAACAGATAGTAAGCAGAAAAAGAAGTCACAGATAAATATATTATTTCCAAATCATATCTTTCTACTGTTACCACCCTGTACAGTAGACCTTTCAAATTATTAAACCAACAAGTGGATTAATTTATTTTTATGTGATAGCTCTTAAAATCTAATCATTTCAGCTGTGACCATTCCTACATTAGTACATGAGATTTTTATGATTATAATTCATACACAAACCATACCGCAAATGGAAGGGGAATTTATAAGTTATTTGGAGTTGAATAGATATAGAGTTAAGAATAAATATTAAAAGTGTTCTCTCATTCTAATGTCCAATGATTTATCATTGGTTACCCATACCAATTACAAAAGCCTTTGATCTTCCCATGGATTTATGACAATTTTTATGGTAGTACTACAGTTGCATGTTTTTACCTTGATTTTTGTAGATTTTTAAAAAAAATTAGTTAAGTGAATTAAGTTCAGTCTTTTTTCTCAGACCAATTCAATGGTTTAGTGTTATAAGCCATTTCTTTTCCAAATCTTCATTTTGCACAGTTTCAATACCTTTTCCTCCCTTTCCATAGGATGTACTAAGTGAAACACATTTCTACAGTTTCAGCATCAGTAAAAGACTTTTACTTTCAGCTATCTCTTTTAATTATGGAAACCACAAATCTTAGAAGATGACATTTAATAATATCTAGTTTATAATGTTACCATAAATTAATAGCTGAAATATCTTTCCATTATTCATTACTATTATTTATGTTTATTTATTTTCTTGGTGATTTTAAATACTTAAAACCAGTTAAAGGTTTGGGGAAATATCTCATGGATATTAAATGTACTTGTAAATCTGTCTGCATTTTCCTAAAGAGGAAGAAATTAATAATGACAGGGGAGGAGAATTCAGATGAATACTTGACAACCATAATTGTATCCTTGTCTCTAAGATGTTATTGAGAGTCATGCATATAATTTATTCTGAGATTTTCCTTTTCAATAAATCTTTCACATATTTTAGTCCTTCAAGTTGATTATATATTTTTGAGACAGAAGCTTTAACATGAACAATTATAAGTATAATGATCTAGGTCTCATTTGCCTTTCCATTAAAATTAGACTGATTTTATGATAGCCATTTCTACCTACCTGCCAAAATAGAATTGGAAATCCTGTCAAACATTTCTCTACTTATTTTAAGAAGATCCCAGATACAGAGTTCATGATTTTTAAATGGTAGTTAAACTCACATTTTGTTCTGATATCATGAAATCATATTTTCTGGAAAGTGCTACTGTATATGCCACAGTCATGGTTCCCTTAAATTTCCCTGTACATTTGAGTTGTAAGGATTTAAGTTGGGAAAACTACAGCATGACATTTGGGCACCTAAAATGAGCTAATGTATGTAAAGAATTTAAAAATTGGGCTGGGGATGTGGCTCAAGCGGTAGTGTACTCCCCTGGCATGCTCTGGGCGCTGGGTTCGATCCTGAGCACCACATAAAAATAAAATAAAGATGTTGTGTCCACCGAAAACTAAAAATAAATATTAAAATATTCTCTCTCTCTTTAAAAAAAATTTACAAATTGCCTTCTGCTTTGTAAGATGATGTGTCTTAATCATTATTGTTACCTTCATTATTCTACATGTCTTAATTTTATTTTATTAGAGATATGAAATCTCTTCCTCTGCCTTCTGAAATGGGCAGTGGGGATATTTGTACTTAGACCCTATTATATTGATTTCCATTGGGTTGATCTTTCCCATTAAGACCCTTGGTTGCCTGAGAACAGAGTATCTTATATTAGTTGGGGATTAACTGAGATATCTGACAATAAAACTCTTTTCTACATTACAGAGTGCATGTCTTTTTGATAGTGATTTATTGATAGCCTCTGTAAATTATATTACTAGATAAGACACATTCTACTTCAAATCACTATAAAATCAAATATAAATCATTATATGGCCATAAAATTATAATCCATAGACTCTTTAGGAGACAATAAGTTACAAATGTAAATCTAGTAATGGATAAATAAGGTTTAGAAGGAAATATAATATAAAGGTCTTCACTCAAATCATGCAACCTCACTAATTTCCATAACAAAATCATTAAGTATTAGTGACTTATATTTTCATTTATTAAAAATCCCTTTATTAGTGATTTGTGTTGAAAAATCATCATTATTTTTCACACTTCATTGTTAAACTATTATAATATTTGACAGGTTTATTTCTGTGGATTTTTAGTAAGTAGTTTCAGCTATACTACTTAACTGGGCATACATTTTCTTTAGGAAGTAGAAGAAAATCATTTTATCAGTATATATTAATATTATATTTCCTCATATTTCAACTCAAAGTTAAATCTGCTTACCCCTTTAAGACCCAGAGTATTCATTACTTTCATGAGTCCATCAAGGAAAAATGTCCTTACTGATACTTTGAACAAATCCGTTTTTATTGCATTTGACACATGTACTGGTTGTTTATGCATATGTCTCATTTATTTACTAAACATTCGTGATTTTTGTAATAAAATACAAATTTCTGATGTTTACATTTAATTTAAATGAGAATGATTATTTATTTCTTATAATGAATATTTATTTTATTCTAAATTTACATGAACATAAATTTCCATCTCAGAGGACTTCTAAAATTAATATTTAAACTAAGAATATATGTAATACAACCACAATACAATTATTATTAAGTATTAAAGATATTTGGTGGATAAATTTAGTTATACTTTGTTTTTTGAACAACAGCCCAAGATTTTTGACAATGTGCTTTTGATCTTCAAAATCTGACTTTCTTTTTCAAGTTTTAATTTGAATGAATGCACACACACACACACACACATACATATGCACAAACATACAGATTGTAACAAATATTCCTATTACTTTTATGTCTGCTGAGTATTAGATAATTAATAAATCTAGTGATCTTCCTTGTAAGTATAAAAATTATTTATTTATGAATCACTGAGACATACTAGTTTTGAAACCCTATTTAATAACTACTATTTCCTATTCTGCACTAGTAACCTGGATATATAACTTTATAATGTTTTTTCGTCTGTATAGAATGGATTTCTTCCCTTTTCTGTGGAGATAAAATATTTTTCTCTTACCAATCACATCTTCTCTTGTAGATTTCTCAGTTTCTCCCTTACCTCACAAATTCCCTTCATCTGCCCCAGTTAAAAAAGACTGAATTTCTCTCCTGACTGTATATTCTAGATTCAATCCATTATTTTACTATTAAAAGTCACATCTTATTGTAAATATTTTGAATCTCCTTCCACTAGACTATATTCTAGAGTTCAGAGACTGTCAGGAAAAGTGCCCACTCTGGCAGATGTTCTTTCTGGACACTGAGGCTATTTGGATAAAGACTGTAAATTTCTATTGCTCATGGAGTATCCACTTCAATTAACAAAACAGACAATGCATACCTAAATATATATTATTACAGGAAGTAGTAACTTCTGTGAAGAATGGACAAATCTTAAAGAAAATCAAATAGTAATAAAGGTATATTTGAAATATAATATCCAGGAGGGTCCTCATTGAGAAGGTAACACTGGATCAGGAACATGACTCAAATTCCAATACAAGTATCTTAAATAAAATATGAGAAAACTGTGATTAAACTAAATAAAACTGAAAATTCAGCAATACCATTTATTGACAATATATCTATGTCACCAAGATTGAGTAGGCTGGATACACTGCAAGTGTTTGCCTATAACTTTCATTTTGCAGGCATTTCTATAATGAAATTGCCACCAGGAAAATAGATTTTCTGAGAAAATGTGTGGGTGGGGGCTGGGGGGTACTCACATATTCACTGGTATTTATGGGTCAGAATGGCATGGAAGACATTTGTTATGAGATTATAATAAGGTGATTCTACTCACTCTCCTATTCCCAACTTTCATGAATGTAAAATCCATATTACTTAATACCTCTAATAAATACTTTAAAAACTCTTCAATATTTTATATTTTCTCCATTTAGCACAGGGGAACAAATATAGATGAAATTGAGTATTCTACTGCTATTAGCATTCATTTTTACCACTTTGAGTTGATGGCATTTGTCTGGGAAATAATAATTACATCAAAGGAAAGAGTTATGAGAAGAAATTTAAGTAAGGTAGACAGCCTGCTCTGTTAATAATTGTCATGCCATAAATTAGAATTTGGGATAAAAGTTTTAATAATACTACCTACTCCAAAATGCTCAGTACTAGCAACTTCTGTATTGTCCTTATTTGTCTACACTCTAGTTTACTGAGATGTTTTAGGAGTGCTTCCCCTTATTTATAAAATTACTGTGCATCCAAACTTTACTTGGTTTTACACTTAGTTACATTAAATTACTATATAATTTTTAAAAATAAGGAGACCATTTATATACTCCTGTATCTTTTCTGAATCCAACTTCTGCCCAAATTACCTTTGCTAGTCTTTATCATACTGTCTGCAAAGTCTATTAGTCCTCTTTAACCATGGGGCTGTATTTCATGAAGTCTATTAGTATAATTAATATGTAGTATTTTGGAAGTTTTCCAAGAAATATTGTAGTACAAAGTAAAACAAGAATGGTTGCTATTATTTAGTTTTGATACATGGCCAAAATATATTTCTTATTTTAAGACACGATTATGATATCATAAAATCTTTGGAAATAATATTAAAATTGAGTTATATCATGAAATATTGATGTTCTTCTATTAGAGAAGACATAAGTTTTCCTATTGTAAAATGTTTTTCAAATGTATCATGTGGACAAGATACAAATCTTTCTGATTTTTTATGACTCTCACATAATTAAATAGTCACAACTTTCTACATAACCTGTCCTCATTTTCAAAATTAACATTTTATTTTATTTTATTTTTTTCAAGGTTGAATGGGACTTTTATTATTTAAAGTACTTAAATAACAATTAATCCAAATCTTCCTGATTGTCATGTAGTTTGTTTTTTTAATTTTTTTTTATTATTAGTTGTTCAAAACATTACAAAGCTCTTGACATATCATATTTCATATATTTGATTCATTTTAAAAATGAAGTATTAGTTCGTAAAATAAAACAATGGAAAATATCCATTGTTAGTTGAATAATGCATTATTTTAGTGATCAAAGCAAAGCAAGTAGAAATAGTTAATACTTGAAAATCTTAAATAAGTCTCCACTAAAGGGATCTATGCAAGGTTGCAGTGAATGGAGTAATTTATGTTTAAGTCCCTCCTCACTTGTCAAGTCTGTTACCATTCTTCCCAGTTCAGTAAATCAATGGCTAAGTTCTCTTCCCTGAATTCATGCTTTGTAAACATTTCTTATTTATGGAGTATTTAAGCATGTTTATATTAGTAATTTATAATTACATACAATTGTACAGAAATGGGTTTTAACATTTACAATAAATTATAATATCAGTGAATTTCAGATTACTTATCTATAACTAAACTAATGTTAATATCATTTTTATAAACTTATTATGGCACAACTTGCTGCAAAAGACTTCACAATATCAAGATTTATTATGTGAGATTCCACCTACTTATAAATCATAATGGATTGAACATGCTTAATTGTATCAGACTTATATACACTTTGTGTTGTTACCTTTCTATGCCCAACTGTACTGTTAAAAGAACTGGTTATCCTATGAAATTTCTCTTTTTGTATATCATGTCCACCTTTTCAATAACCTTATAAAATCTGTTACATTATCTCTTCTCTTCATCTTAATCCTCTCTATTTCTAATATGTATTCATCAACATTTAAATGTTCTGAAATCCCATCAAATGATGGCAAGTCTACTGATATAAATTTCTAGCATATTTAGAAAATGACCCATACATATTTGGTGAAACAACAACAACAACAAAAAGCCCAAATGAGCTAAAACAAACACAATATCTTTATGAACTTGACTTTACATACCATCTGAAGGCTATCTTTTCTAGCTGTGTTTTTTATATTCATTTTTTTACTGCTTCATACTTTTCTCAATCTTCCTTTCTTTCCCTAAATAGCTTGAAATTTATTTGTAAACCCAAAAGAACACCAAAATTTCTTAATGCAATGATTCCATCCAACACAATAACCCTATGATCATATTGTTAGACACAAGATTGTTGACCTCTGACAAGAATTCTGTACTATTGAAAAATTTAGGTGAAATAATATAATACTTTGGAGTCCCCACAGCTCTAGTTTTTATTTCCTATAATTATTTTTGTCAGGCAGTTTCTGTGGCCTTTTCCTTTTCCATTTTTTCCTTTCTTTTTCCTTTTTTTTGGTTGTTGTTGGGTAATTTGCCCTTACATTTTGCTCATCATTTTTCTAGTACTTAGTTGTATATCATACACTTCTACTAGATGTTCTCTGATGATTTGACACATGTGTTGGTTATTTCAAAATTTACTTGTCTGATTGAAATATTGCTCATGAGTTCTAGGCACAATAATAATCTCCCTTCTTTTTTTTATTTATATATGACAGAAGAACGCATTACAATTCTTATTATACATATAGAACACAATTTTTCATATCTCTGGTTATATACAAAGTACGGTCACACCAATTCGTGTCTTCATACCTGTACTTTGGAAAATAATGATCATCACATTCCATCATCATTAATAACCCCATGCCACCTCCCTTCCCCTTCCAGCTCTCTGCCCTATCTAGAGTTCATCTATTCCTCCCATGCTCCCTTTCCTTATCCCACTATGAATCAGCCTCCTTATATCAAAGAAAACATTTGGCATTTGGTATTTTTGGATTGGCTAACTTCACTTAGCTTTATTTTCTCTAACTTCATCAATTTACCTGGAAATTCTATGATTTTATTCTCTTTTATTTCTGAGTAATTTTCCATTGTGTATATATGCCACATTTTTTTTTTGTCCATTCATCTATTGAAGGGCATCTAGGTTGGTTCCACAGTTTAGTTATTGTGAATTGGGTTGGTATGCTATAAACATTGATGTGGCTGTGTCCCTGTAGTATGCTGTTTTTAAGTCCTTTGGGTATAGACCGAGGAGTGGGACAGCTGAATCAAATGGTTGTTCCATTCCCAAATTTCCAAGAAATCTCCACATTGCTTTCCATACTAGCTGCACCAATTTGCAGTGCCACCAGCAGTGTATCAGTGTACCTTTTTTCCCCACATCCTTGCCAACAGTTATTGTTGTTTGTCTTCATAATTGCTGCCATTTTGTCTGGAGTAAGATGAAATCTTAGAGAGGTTTTGATTTGCATTTCTCTAATCGCTAGTGATGTTGAACATTTTTTCATATATTTGTTGATTGACTGTATATCCTCTTCTGAGATACGTCTGTTAAGGTCCTTGGCCCATTTATAATCAATGGGTTATTTGGGGTTTTTTGTTTGTTTGTTTGTTTTTTGATGCTTATCTTTTTGAGTTCTTTATATACCCTAGAGATTAGTGCTCTATCTGATTTGTGAGGAGTAAATATTTGCTCCCAAGATGTAGGCTCTCTATTCACTTCACAGATTGTTTCTTTTGCTGAGAAGAAACTTTTTAGTTTGAGTCCATTCCATTTATTGATTCTTGATTTTAATTCTTGTGCCACAGGAGTCTTATTAAGAAAGTTCAGGCCTAATCCCACATGATGGAGATTAGGGCATAATTTTTCTTCTATTAGACACAGGGTCTCTGGTTGTATTCATAAGTTCTTGATACATTTTGAGTCGAGTTTTGTGCATAGTGAGAGACAGGGGTTTAATTTCCTTTTGTTGCATATGGATTTCCAGTTTTCCCAGCACCATCTGTTGAAGAGGCTATCTTTTCTCCAATGCATGTTGTTGGTGCCTTTGTCTAATATAAGATAATTGTAGTTTTGTGGGTTAATCTCTGCGTCCTCTCTTCTGTACCATTGGTTTACCAGTCTGTTTTGGTGCTAATACCATGTTGTTTTTGTTACTGTTGCTCTGTAGTATAGTTTGAGGTCTAGTATAGTGATTCTACCTGCTTCACTCTTCCTGCTAAGGATTGCTTTAGCTATTGTGGGTCTCCTATTTTTCCAGATGAATTTCATGATTGCTTATTTTATTTCTATGAGGAATGTAATTGGAATTTTGATGGAATTGCATTAAATCTCTATAGTGCTTTTGGAAGTATGTTCATTTTAATAATAGTAATTCTGCCTGTCCAAGAGCGAGGTAGATCTTTCCATCTTCTAAAGTCTTCTTTGATTTCTTTTTTTAGGGTTGTGTAATGTAATTTTCATTATATAGATCTTTCACCTCTTTCATTAAGTTGATTCTCAAGTTTTTGAGTATTTTTGTTTGTTTTTTGTTTTGTTTTGTTTTGTTTTCGAGGCTATTGAAAATAGGGTAGTTTTTCTCATTTCCCTCTCAGAGGATTTGTCACTGATATACAGAAATGCCTTTGATTTATGGGTGTTGATTTTATATCCTGCTATTTTGCTGAATTCATTTACTAGTTCTAGAAGTTTTGTGGTGGAACTTTTAGGGTCTTCTATGTATAGAATTATATTATCAGCAAATAGTGCCAATTTGAGTTCTTCTTTTCCTATGTGTATGCCTTTAAACTCTTTCATCTATCTAATTGCTCTGGCCAGTGTTTCAAGAACTATGTTAAACAGAAGCGGTGAAAGAGGGCATCCCTGTCTTCTTCCAGTTTTTAGAGGAAATGCCTTCAATTTTTCTCTGTTTAGAATGATGTTGGCCTTGGGCTTAGCATAGATAGCTTTTATGATATTGAGATATGCTCCTGTTATCCCTAGTTTTTCTAGTGTTTTTAACATAAAGTGGTGCTGTATTTTGTCAAATGTTTTTTTTTTTTTCTGAATCTATTTAGATGATCATATGATTCTTACCTTTAAGTCTGTTGATATGATGAATTACATTAATTGATTTCCATATGTTGAACCAAACTTTCATCCCTGGGATGAATCCCACTTAGTGGTGCACCATCTTTTTGATATATTTTTGTATTTGATTTGCCAGAATTTTATTGAGAATGTGAAAATGTTTGCATCTATATTCATTAGAGATATTGGTCTGAAGTTTTTGTTGTTGTTTGTTTGTTTCTTTTAATGTGTCTTTGCCTGGTTTTGGAATCAGAGTGATATTGGCCTCATAGAATGAGTTTGGCAGTGCTGCCTCTTTTTCTATTTCCTGAAATAAATTGGAGAGTATTGGTATTAGTTCTTCTTTAAAAATCTTGTAGAACTCAACTGTGTATTTACCTGGTCCTGGGCTTTTCTCGGTTGGTAGGCTTTTGATGGCCTCTGCTATTTCGTCACTTCAAATTGATCTGTTTCAATTGTGTATATCATCTTGATTCATTTGGGCAAATCATATGAGTATAGAAATTTGTCGCCTTTGGTATTTTCTATTTTATTGGAGTACAAGTTTTCAAAATAATATCTAATTATCTTCTGTATTTCTGTAGTGTCTGTTGTAATATTTCTTTTTAATCAGTATGTTAGTGATTCATTTTTTCTCTCTCCTTCTCTTTGTTAGCATTGCTAAGGGTTTGTCAATTTTATTTATTTTTCAAAGAACCAACTTTTGTTCTGTCAATTTTTTTCAGTTGTTTCTGTGGTTTCAATTTCATTGATTTCAGCTCTGATTTTAATTATTTCCTATCTTCTCCTGCTTTTGGTGTTGATTTGTTCTTCTTTTTCTAGGGCTTTGAGATATAGTGTTAAGTCATTTATTTGTTTACTTTTTCTTCTTTTAAGGAATGAACTCCATGCAATGAACTTTCCTATCATAGTGTCCCAGAGATTTCAATATGTTGTATCTGTGTCCTCATTCACTTCTAAAAACTTTTTAATCTGATGTCTTCTGTAACCCATTGTTCATTCAGTAGCATATTATTCAGTCTACAGGTGTTGAAGTGGATTTTATTTCTTATTTTATGATTGCTTTCTAATTTAATTCCATTATGATCTTATAGAATGAGGGTAGTAGTTCTACTTTTTTATATTTGCTAAGAGTTGCTTTGTGGCATAATATGTGGTCTATTTTAGAGAAGGATCCATATCCATGTGCTGCTAAGATGTATTCTCTCATTGAAGGATGAAATATTCTATATATGTCAGTCAAGTCTAAGTTATTGATTGTATTATTGAATTCTATAGTTTCTTTGTTCAACTTTTGTTGGGAAGATCTATCTACTGATGAAAGAGGTGTGTTAAAATCAACCAAAATTATTGTGTTGTGGTCTATCTGACTCTTGAATTTGAGAAGAATTTGTGTGATGAATGTTGTTGCTTTGTTGTTTGGGGCATATATATTTAAAAGTGTAAAGTGTTGTTGGTGTATGTGTCCCTTGAGCAGTATGTAGTGTTCTTCTTTGTCCTTTTTGATTGACTTTAGTTTGAAGTCCACTTTATTTGATATTAGGATGGAAACCCCTGCTTGCTTCCACAATCTGTGTGAGTGGTATTATTTTTTCCAACCCTTCACTTCAGTTTGTGGATGTCTTTTTGTATGAGGTGAGTATCTTGGAGTCAGCACATTTTTTTTTATCCAATCTGCTAGTCTATGTCTGTTGATTGGTGAGTTTAGGCTATTATCATTCAGGATTATTACTGGGACATGATTTGTGTTCCCAACCATTTTTGTTTATCTTTGGTATTTAACTATTTAATGTGACTTGGTTTCTCCTCTGATTAGATTTCCCTTTTGTGTAATCCCTCCCTCTGCTGAATTTTATTATTGTTTTGCATTTCCTCTTCTTGGAATATTTTGATGAGCATGTTCTGTAGTGCAGGCTTTCTAAATTGTTGTAAATTCTTTTAACTTTTGTTTATCATGGAAGGTTTTTATTTCATCATCAAAATAAAGCTTAGTTTTGCTGGATATAAGATTCTTGGTTGGCATCCATTTTTTTTCCAGAGGTTGGTATATGTTGTTCTATGATCTCCTGGCTTTGAAGATCTGGGTTGCTGAGATACGAATTGGTCTCCCCCAATATGTGATCTGATTCCTCTCTCTTGCAGCTTTTATAATTCTATCCTTATTCTGTATGCTAGGCATTTTTACTATAATGTGTCTTGGTGTTGATCTGTTGTAATTTTCTCTCTTAGAATGTTTTCACCATATATATGCATACATCATAGGCTCATATCTCTTTGAATTTTATTCAAAAATCAATTTATCTTTGCAGCTATTTCTTTAATTGCAGTCACTCCATGCCAACACTGTCACCTTCTGTGGCATATCTCTTTCTGAATAGAAGTTACACCATCTATGCAGTATGTTCCACTACATCCTAATTGATTTTTTTTTGTGTGTTTTGTTCATCTCTTAAAATCTTAATTACCCAGAATATGGCTTAGTATATTTAGAAAGTGATCTGTACATATTTAGTGAGAGTGGATGAATGAAAGACCAAATGAATAAATGAATGTCAGAGTGAGAGCGGGAGCAAGAGCGAGAAAGAGAGAGAGAAAGAGGGAGAGAGAGAGCGAAAGAGAGAGAAAGGAAGAAAGATTCATTAACAAATGTCCCTGTGGAGAATTTAAGACTGCTAATCCTATACTGATTAATTAATAATGTATTTAAAAATACTTTGTATTTAAATTTTAGTTTAAGTGACCAACAGACACTGAATTAAAAATAAATCAGAACTAGAAAAATCAATTAACTGCTAAAGAATAGACAGAATATAAACACAGATATTAAATATGTTAGTATGAGAGAATTAGAAGACAAAGTCTCAAAGTCTAAGAGCACTGGGTTAACTGGTTCAATAAATGTATATTTTCCAATATGCAGTTTTACTCTCAAGCTCTGAATCTGGTATTGTTTGTGATAAAATTCTTTCTCTCTCTCTCTCTCTCTCTCTCTCTCTCTCTCTCTCTCTCTCCTGTTACCAAAATTCATTGGCATTTATGCAACTCTGTAGTTCAGTATATATGTAATTTCAATTTCTTTCTTGAAGTATATTTGAAATTATTTTCAGTGTGAGGTCCTGAAACTTTTAAACAGAGTAAACTGTTCTTGAATCTTAATTGAGAAGTTAGAAAGTGCATAATATCTACTTTAAACTTGAAAGCAAGCTAATTCTTTTGGGGTTGCCTGGTAACTAATAAGGAATATGTCAAATTGAGAGACAGGTCTGACTGGAGCAGCCTTTGAATAAATAATAGAATTGTTGTCAATTTAACCTTAAATAACTGAGACAGGGTCCAATTCTAAGTTAAATCGAAGAAAAGACATTAAAATTGTACTTTTTGTCATTTTAGTGGAATTTGCCAGTATGTTTGCCATTAAACTATTACTTTTGCCAACAATTAATGATCAATATAGAGCAGTTGAAAGCAAATTCTGAAGACATTATTCATTATCTGTTGAAATTAAATGGTATGATTTAAAGCATTTAAGAGGTGATATATATATATATATATATATATATGTAATTTATTTATAAATTAATATTTATGTAACATATAGGTTTCTTAGAAAATTTATATCCACCAAGAATTATTACTAATGCAATAAAAGATTTTAAGTAAGTAAATTTTTAAGTGAGAATTGTATTATAGTGTTTCCTGGGTATGTGTAAATAAACTTTTAATTAATTTTAACAATGATATTTTATATCAAACTGTTGACTACATACTTACTTAAAGAGTTTTAACTACTTCTGTTTTAATTCCAGCAGGAAAAAAGTCAAGAAAGTTCAAGAATCAAAGGTAAGGAATGACTACTTTAAAATAATAATTATATAAATTCATAAAACAAAGAAAAAAGATGACATGCTATTTAGAATATAAACATGAAAATAAATGATAATTCTAAGTCTTCAATGTGATTTTAAAGTCATTTGAGCTATTAGGAATTTTCCAGGTCCAAAGGCAATTCTTTATTAAGATTTATTTTTTCCTTTACATGTTACCCTAGACCACTTTTACATTATTTTCTGTTTATTCCCTGTGTTGTTCTAATGAAATTACCCCATCAAGCATTGTCCCTATGAGGTTGTATTCTGTTACATTTATGGAATTTTAAAAAATATATCTCATGGAGAACTCATTATTTAGTCACTGTCATTTCATTTCATTGTTTTATTTTAATGCTTGAAAATATTTATTTATATATCAAAAGTTGGTAATAACTCTTCCTATGAAATAGTATACTCTAGTAAAGTCATAAAAAGACATTTTTACTTTGTTAATTTTGAAGTTCACTCATTTATATTATTAATTACTCATAGTTTTTTAACAAAATGATTCCATCAATTTGTGCTCTTGCTGATCATAATGATGGGACTTCACAGACTTTGGAGGTTTATCCTTCAGGCCTCTCCATGCACATGCTCATCTTTAATCTGCATTGTGGGCTTCCTTGTTTCCTTCCCTTTTCAAAGGAATCAGGTTCCCAATTGAACTCCCTCTTGAATGGAGTTCAATTGCTACGTTTTCCTTCCAAGCTTTTGGAAAAGAAAGGAGTATTTATTTTTTCTCCGAGTTCTAAAAATATTAAAATATAATAATTATGCAGTAGTTACTGAGCTTATGTGTGCACCTGAATTGGTGAAAGGGCAGTTATACTGTGACCATTTCTAGATAGGTGAAAATGCCTTACTTTCTTTTAACCAGTCTAAATAGCTGCCGCCTAGAAATTCATCTATACCTCATTAACTCCTAATCTATTAGTTTTCTGAGTTTCAACATCTCTGTATATCTACATTACTGAAGAATAAAAAAGTAATGCATTTAAGAAAAAAAAATTTGTGAGATTCTATTTTATTCAAATGAATTATGTTAAACTTCCCTTGTAGGGATTACCAAACTATATATGTTCATTTTCAGCAAACTGAAGTACAGCTTGTTATTTTACATGTTAAATTAACATACATATTTATTCTCAAAACACTACTTTTATATTTTAGAAGGGAATTGCTACTCCAAAGTGTGTTGTATAATCTGCATTTAAATTATATATACATTTGAACATACTGTACACATCTTCCTTCTCATGAAAGATCCCAGTGTGTCAGGTTAATTTTAAATCATATTTGTAACTTAGTATCATATAAATAAGTTTAGTGTAGCTCTCTTTTTATACTTTATTGCTTTTGGATATGTAAATCGTGTCCTCTAAAGTACTGTAAATTATTTTTTCCAATAACTATCTAGAAACATGTTGTATTTTACAATGTAATACAATGGTTGCATCTGGACTTCTTGCTTAGGTCTACTGAGAAAAGCTCTACATTTTTCTTCAGTTTGGGAATCATCTTGAAATGATATCTTATTAGAAAATGCATTTTAAAATATCAACATTGAAAAAAAAAACTTTAAAAAGCTGTTTGAGCCATGAAAACAATAGTTAATGCATTGATGGTAAAGTTTCTAAAAATTAAATGTTATATTTCTCAGAAACTAATTAATGAAATGTGAATTGTGTCTTTGTGTGATGTTATTACCCATTTTCAACTATTAATTCTCTGGACTTCCTGAGTAATTGATAATCTCATGTATCTGAATCCAGGTATTACACAGTCAAAAATTTATCCAGAGGGTATTTTTAATCTTACAATTTCCTGCATTGTGTGTCTATTTCTATTTTTGCTTATGACAACAATCCCACCTTAATCATTCAGTGACCTAAAATTACATTAAGGTAAAAAGCACTCCTATGAAAACTGATCTCTTTTCTTCATGTACATAAATATTGAAATGTGTGGAAATATTCAACTCTGCCTCTAACTGGTTTACCTCTGAGACTTGCACACGCTCTTATTTTGAATCACTGTCCAAATCCATATTTTTTACACATTTTAAAATTTTAATTACATGAAATTTAACTGAAAAAAATATACTGACATTGGTTTCTGAATAGATTTTAGTGTCTAGACTGAATTTTATTAAATGAGCAAAATCTACATCTCTATTTAATATGCAGTGTTGGCTGTATTGCTACAGGCTTGAAAGAAAGGGTCAGATTCCTGGCAGCTGTAGTTAACACTAATCTTCAGTAATATTATGGATATAACATATTACAATATTATTCATTGTGTTGAAAATGCATTAACAATTTAAAAATTATTACTAGGAAATATTTCCATTTGAGTAATGTTAATAAAATAGGAAGGCTAATAAATTAGCACCTTGCCAATATTTTTGAGAAAAATACATAAATTTGTGATTGGTTTATTCATTTATATCTAAGAGTATCTGTCCCGAGTTATCAGTGATAAAAGAAGAAGATTTGTTGAAAATTTAAATGTGTTGTTTTACAAATAGGACCAAATTTCCATCAACTTTGTAAAGTTTAAAATTTCTAAATAGTTTAAAATATCTTTTGGAATCAGAAGTTTAAAAGTTTGTTAGTTTAAAATACCTGTTGAGATCAACCTCTCCCTCTTCCCTCTTCAATGAGCACTCTAAATTCTTCCCATTTAAATGCGATACAAATAAAATATGTTTCCATTTATGTTTGGGTTATTCTAAAACTCTTCAATTAAAGGACATTGAACAGCAAAGTTATTTCCCTAATGGCCACATCTATGTTGAAACTTTAATATTTGCATTTTGTTAAATGTCTAATAGATGTCATACACTGTGTTGAACATTTTATGTGCCTCATTTTAACTCTCAGTTATAAATTCAGTATTAATACACACTGAGAAATCACATCCAAAGTATTTCGGAACAAAATATTGATCTTTATTCTATTTTGAAATGGGTCACCATTTATTTAACCAATTACTTATTATAAATTAGGAAAATTTGGTGTACTTTTATTAGGAATGCTTTCTTCTATATTCATATATTGTGCAGACATGAATTTTAGAATTTTAATGTTACTCTTCTTTAATGACTTGGCTACAGTATTGTCCCTTTTGACAATTTATATAGATACTGCTCAGTGATTTGTAATTCTAAGGAAAAAAAAACAAGAATAAATGTGGCATGCCTGTGTTCTAGGGGAAATATTTATGTTTTGTGCCAGGTTTATTTACTAAGTACTTGCGATCTTTGACAAGTAACAATTCCAGGTATACTTCATTTTATAGTAAATGTTAGTATAACATACACCATGATATCAAAAGTCTTTCACATATCTGAAATTCTGAGGCTTTTAATTGTATAGGGACACTGGACAATGCTATTATTGCAAACTTATCCTTCAAAAGTCTATAATTCTCTATAGATTCCAGATGACAATTTATATTATATACATTGATGTATATGAAAAAGGGTAGCTTGCAATTGTTCTAACTAAGGAGTAAATGTATCTTATATAGTGAACATTAGAGGAAGTCATACCTAAAAAAGTTAAGTGTGTATTTTGGACAATAAATAACATTAAAGAACTATCTCAGATTTTACACACACACATGCATATACACATACACATGATATTTCATTTACTTTTATACAAACATGGTCAGATTCTCGTTTATTCTTTAATGAATATTAAAGAATATTTAGTATTCCAACCTTGTATTTCTTATACAGGAAATATCCTGTATAAGAAATACAAGGTTGGAATGCTAAATTCCTAATTCACATTTACTAAATACTCAGAGTTCTTTTCACTAGAATATTTTCACAGAGTATATGAATTTGGCTGACTCTTCATGGTCTGGTAGCTTGTCAGGAATAGTGACTAGATAAGAATGAACCTTTGGATTCTTATTGCATAAAGTAATTGGTTACATTACTTTAATTAATGTTTTTATGTTTTAAAAATACAATATAACTAATGGCATCTGTCAAATCTAAAATGGAGATTATTAAAATTACCTGAAATGCAGTCAATTTAGTTTTAATGGCTTTCAATATCATACATTGCATTATCAGGCTTTGTGTTTTTCAGACTAGAAAGTTGTTTGCTGACAATAAAATTATTTGCAGGACTTACAAAAATTGTGGCTTTCATGTTGTAATCAATATTTATAATCCTTAGGAAGCTCAAGTAATGAAAAGACAACAAAATATACTACTAGAAAATGTCAACCAAGGAATTGATAGTTTCTTTATTTGTTCATTTTTAGTCACCAATAATTCCCGGTAAATTCCAGACAGTGTAATTATGGAAGACAACAATTTACATAATTGGTTATATGCTTTTTGGGCCATAACAATTTTATTATGTAGGATCAATTCTATTTTTACAGATTTCCACTACAGTCTGCCTATGCAAATGAAGGATGAAAATATGATCAATCCTGATTGGTCAGTTTTATATCAATGAGGGCTACAACCATTCCTGTTTTAAATGGTTGATACTTATATATGACTTTTGGTGGACTTCATTGGTCCAGTCTTAGAAGCAAAATGAAACTTTCTAAGAACTGTTTTCCTATTCATTGAAAGAGGAACATTCCTCAGCAAGAGCCATTAAACTCAGTTTGTGGTATTCAGAGGAACATAGAGTGTTTTTGTGACCCCACAAGTAGAAAATGGCTATCAGGTTTCATTTTGAATTTTAGACCCAGTAATACACTTAGGAACTATTCAGGAGATTCAGTTTTTCTTAAAGTTCTCAGTAATATATAACTTCATAAAAGAAAAATAAATTAGTTAAGATATATTCACTATCAATAATCTAAACAATGCTGCCAAATGCCTTGCTGAATTAAATTCAAGAGGTATAGATTTCAATGATGATTTTTTTTTCATTTTCTTTAGGAATTAAGGTAATATTCTTATTCTTCTTTTAATAATACAGCAAAATAAATTGTTGCAATTTTAAATGATCTTGAAGAATGTCCTTGTTCCACAACAAACAGGAAGACAAACATCCTTCTCTATGTAAATGATTCTGTTATCATCCAGCACAAAGTTTTCCTAAATTAACAGATCATGTTTCTCCTTTATGCCAGGAAGGGATCAATTTACATTATGCCAAACACATCATTTTTTTTCTCCATTTTTCTTACATTCTTTAGTTTTCTACAAGCTTCCAATAACTCATTTCATCCAGTGGGTAATTTACTTTAGTTTCCAAATGATTTATTGTGCAGGTCAGTTGCACAGTGCTATTTAAAAGATGATAGGATATAATTGAGATTTGGTGATGTTGGGGGAAAATAACTGGATTTAATTTTTTTTCTAGTAAATAATGATTTAATGCCATGATATCAAATTTTTGAATAGTATAAAGGTGCTTAAGAAGGTTTTTCTTCATATAATACAGAACTTTTTTCAATTACAAGCCTATATTATTAATTTTTCTTTTAATCACCAAAACAAAACTTTTTTAGAATAGTCTTTTAACAGATAAATGAATATACAGCAGAGATTATTTTAAAATTATAAAATGTCTCTTAAAATATATAACTATTTCATTTCAAGAAATACCATTCTTGGTGGGATTGTAAATTAGTATAACCACTATGGTAATCAGTATGGAGAATTCCTCAAAATATTAGGCATGGCACCACTGTATGACCCAGCTATACCTCTCTTCGGTATTTATACTTAAGAATTAATCATTGTACTATGATGACACATGCATACCTATGTTTATAGCAGCACAATTCACAATAGCCAAACTATGGAATCAGCCTAGGTGTTCCAACAAATAGATAAATGGATAAAGAAAATGTGGAGTTTTGTTCAGACATAAAGAAAAATGAAATTATATCATTTGCAGGGAAATACAGAGAACTAGAAACCACCATGTTAAGTGAAATAAGCCAAACTCAGAAGGTCAAAGCTTGTATGTTTTCTCTCATATGTGGAAGCTAGAGAGTAAAAAAGAAAAAAAAATGAGAAATCAGGGATCTCATGAAAAACAAATGGAAAAGAGTAAAGGGACCAGAGGGTGGAAGACAGGGAGGAAGCGGGTAAGTGCTGGGGAGTAACATTGGCCAAAATTATATTGTTATATTCTGAGCATGTATAAATATGTTGCAACAAATTCCATCATAATATATTACTATAATGCACCATTAAAAATGTGCGGAAAATATAAATATTAAGTATGTATGATTAAATTGATTGATGTGGGGGAAAAAAGCAAATATTATTAGCTGAAATTTGTTTGATTACTTCATATATTTAGCTTGAAATAATAACTTTACTTATGATGGCTAACTTTTATGAAAGTGCTCTTCTTAAAATGCTCATATGACCTTTACTTTTTTTTAACAAGAGCACCTGAGAAAAGAAAAATAGATGTTTCATCAAAAAATATACTCCTTTTCCAAAGGCCACACCACAAAAGGCCCCTTTTAATTTTTTTTTCATTTATTAATGAAAAAAATATGGTCTATCACTTTTCCCTTTTTGAGTATTCAGGCACTTTAACATAATTTTTTACTCTATTAAAGAAAATATATTTACTTGGGTCTTTGGAATACA
The DNA here is from genome assembly GCF_001458135.2 of Marmota marmota marmota. Taxonomy (NCBI): domain Eukaryota; kingdom Metazoa; phylum Chordata; class Mammalia; order Rodentia; family Sciuridae; genus Marmota; species Marmota marmota. Next base: position 19,088,902 of record NW_026000057.1, on the reverse strand, counting down.
AATGTCTAGCTTTTTCTCCAAAGAACTTTGCATTAATTTCATTAACTTTACTTTCATGTTATTTGAAATTTTGCTTTAGAAATATGTAGAATAAATTTTATATAAGTTGTTTTGGAATTCTTTAAGTAATACTATATATACTATATTCAGTGGTTTCTCTGATTGTAAGTATACATATACTTTTTTGTCTAACATGGTGCATTAGGTAGTTTTACCTATTATGTCAATTACCAAGTAATTTCCCTTTAAAATAATTGTAAGATATATTTCACAGCTTTAGTTCATTACATAAACATATATTTTTCAGTTTCTTAGATTATATATAAGTACTAATAATACACATGCCATTCTACTAAAATTGATATTAAATTGTTGGTACATGCAGTACTTATCCATAAGACAGAGTAGAATTATTGTTCAAATTTGTACTGTGCTACTGCAATATTTCTACATAAGCTTATAGTGTTGCTTGACTTTGCTTCATCAAACATTTCCAGTGTATTTAACCAAGGATCCCTTCCCCTATCAACCACCTTTCAGAAAATATTACCTTTCAAAGCATTAGAATAACAAGAACCACATCTTCTGAGCAGCACTGATTTTTACATCACCTTTCAGGATATATCATGGTGTTTAGACTTCACATACTTAGACTGAATGATTTATCCTTCAGTTAAGATCTCTTAATTATCTTTTTCCCCCTGCAATATAAAAAAGATATATTGGCAGAGTGCTGATTTTAGTATTAAATGAAGTAAAACATCTTTTGAATATAAGAAAAAGCACTTGGTTTATGTGAGTTCTTATTTCCATATGTTTAGAAATGTTTGTGATCATTTTTTAGTACTCAGTTGTAACAGTGCCACACTACATAGAAGACTGATACTGATGTATAGGAATAACACTGAGAAGAACTAGGAAAAGCCAAGTGGTTTTCCAGTTTAATAAACTGCAAGCATTTTCTTCCACCCTCTGTAAATATTATCCCATTGTTTTCTGAACACAAACAGAGCAATGACAAAGAACTACACAAGGATCAACTTGAATTTGCTTGGTGCTTTAGTGCTCAGGCTCTACATCCAGAGTACATTTCAATCCTGAGTCAAACACTCAATATCCATGTGAACAGAAGAAATCATTTGGTCTCAAAGTACATCATGTCTTCATCTGTGAAAAATGGTTAAGAATAATTCCTCCTTGGTAGGCTTATTTTGATGATCAAATACAAAGCACTTATTAATAACTGAAGATTCTGAGATTTTTATCTTCTTCACAAATTAACAAGTTAGCCTCACAGTTTCAGGGATGCTGGCAGAAGAAATGAAGTTCCTATGTCAGAGACAAAGAACTATTTTTCACTCATAACTGTAACAGTAGCCAAAGTATCAGCATTTGTGCCAATTCCACAGTGTGATGAGAAGAGAGCCAGATGATGCCTCCATATGTGGTAGTTTGCTTTAGAGAAGAAAACATCCATTCTCTCCAATCTAGCTTAAGAGACCAAGATATGCTTAAACAGACAAGAAGTATACCTGATATTTACCCTGTGGGGAGAAATAATAAATATCTATGCTAACAAAACAGTAGATATAAGTGGCAAATTATGTGTCTATCTAAAAATAACCATTAGTAGCCTTTTGTATATGAAAATTCCACAAATTTTTAAACATATTGCTATAGTTTGAATCTTGAATGACTCTCCAGAGGCTAATGTGTTAAAGCATTCTTTTCCAGGGTGATACTATTATGAGGTGATGTAGCCTATAGGGGGTGGGGCCTAGTGGGAGATATGAGGTCCTGGGGCCTACTCTTGAATGAGATTGAGACCTCAGACTCTTCCTCTTTCTATTTTGCTTAATGGCTTGTGATGACAATAGTAGTGATCTACTAGGCCTCCTGGCCTTATCACAGGTTAAAACAATGGACTTGAACTTCCAAAACCATAAGCCAAAACGAACCCTTTTAAAAAGTTTCCTTATTTCATTTCCTTTCTTCTTCCTACCCTCTTTCTTTTAGTGATACTAGGGATCAAACCCAGAGACTCACATGTACTAAGCACATTTTTCTTTATAAATTAATTATCTCAGACATTTTATTATAGTAAAAGGAAGATGACTAGGGGCTGAGTGGTACAGTGCTCGCCTGGCACATGTGAAGCACTGGGTTCAATACTCAGCACTACATAAAAATAAATAATTAAAATAAAGGTATTATATCCATCTACAACTAAAAGTATGTTTTTTTAATTGGTTGTTCAAAACATTACAAAGCTCATGACATATCATCTTTCATACATTTGATTCAAGTGGGTTATGAACTCCCATTTTTACCCCACATACAAATTGCAGAATCACATCGGTTACACATTCACATTTTTACATAATGCCATATTAATGACTGTTGTAGTCTGCTACCTTTCCTATCCCCTACTATCCCCCCTCCCCTCCCCTCCCATCTTCTCTCTCTACCTCATCTGCTGTTGCTCAATTCTCTCCCTTGTTTTTTCCCCCCCTTTCCCCTCACAACCTCTTATATGTAATTTTGCGTAACATTGAGGGTCTCCTTCCATTTCCATACAATTTCCCTTCTCTCTCCCTTTCCCTCCCACCACTCGTCTCTGGTTAATGTTAATCTTTTCCTCATGCTCTCCCTCCCTGCTCTGTTCTTAGTTGCTCTCCTTATATCAAAGAAGACATTTGGCATTTGTTTTTTAAGGATTGGCTAGCTTCACTTAGCATAATCTGCTCTAATGCCATCCATTTCCCTGCAAATTCCATGATTTTGACATTTTTTAGTGCTGCATAATACTCCATTGTGTATAAATGCCACATTTTTTTATCCATTCATCTATTGAAGGGCATCTAGGTTGGATCCACAGACTAGCTATTATGAATTGTGCTGCTATGATCATTGATGTGGCAGTATCCCTATAGTACACTCTTTAAGATCATCAGGGAATAGTCCGAGAAGGGCGATAGCTGGGTCAAATGGTGGTTCCATTCCCAGCTTTCC
>NW_026000057.1:19073266-19083250 GCF_001458135.2 Marmota marmota marmota | reverse complement strand
TTTTTATATATATATATATATATATATATATATATGTATATATAAACTCATATACTCACACACAACATATATATAATTTTTAATAAAAAGGTCAAAATATAATGGAGTTACCATTTTTGTTTGCAGTGTTAGGGTTTGAACCCAGGGCCTCACATATGCTAGGAAAACATGCTGTCACTGAACTACTCCCCTAAACAAACGTAGACACTATACAAAGTAATGGTAGGGGATGCAGTTGTTGCTCTGTAGTAGAGTGCTTGCCTAGCACATGTGAGGCACTGGGTTTCATTTTCAGCATCACATAAAACAATAAGCAAAATAAAAGCAATGTGTTCATCTACAACCAAAAATATTTTTAAAAGTAATGGTAGGTGTGATTTATTTACTATTTTTATTAGTGTTTTTTATTGTCATGTATGTTGTAAAGAGAAAATACAGTATTTATCGCTACCTTAGAATGTATCTTCAACTTAATTTTTTCACCTTATAAAATCTTGACAAAAAGCTGGGAGAAGTAGGAATCATTCTATATATAAGGATAATGAATCTTGGCAATTAAGTAACTTGCCTAAGATCATGCAGCTATAAATACTTAAGCTAAATTTAATTACTTTACTTGGAATTTTAATTCTCAAAATAATCCATATGCATCCTTTTGCATATGTAATGCATTTAAATCTTTCTAAATCAGAATAAACCTATATGAAAGCATTTTAATCATTTAAAGTTATAGCTACCAAGATAAACTACATTGTAATATAGAGATGTCCTGTCTTCTAAAGATTTATATAAATAAGCTAGTGATTATTTTTGGTTATGTAATACTAAAGTTTATTTTTGAAATGTTTTAGTTTGACACAAAATTGTACATATTTATAGGATCCTATATGATGTTTTAATAAATGTGTACACATTATATAGTGTTCAAACCTTGGATATATTTATCCTTAAATATTTAACTTTTCTTTGCAGTAGACTCTTCTGATATCTTCAAGTTTTTGTGAAATATAAAGTCTATATCATTTGTCTATAGTATACATTGTGAAATGGCACATCAGAACTAATTTGCTATCCTAATTGCAGCTTTGTACCTGTCAAACAACATATCTTCATTCCTCTCCCTGGCCTACTCTGCCCAACCTGTGATAACCACTGTTCTATTCTTAATAGTAAGGCATAAGATTTTATATATATATATATATATATATATATATATATATATACACACACACACAGACAAATACATGCATAAGATATATAAAATCATATATATCATATCATACATATATGATGCTCAAGAATATGAATATGGATATATATTTATATATATATATATATATACACACACACACACATACATGTAGGCATCAGATGTATAGTTTATCTGATGAATAGTTTGCAAATATTTTTTATCATTATAGTTTATCTTTACACTCTTGTTTCCTTTGATTTCTTTTTAGTTTGAGTTAAACCCATCAGTTTACTTGTGGTTTGGTTTCACATTTATGGGGTCTTGTCCAAAAAATCCTTACCTATCTCAATTTCCCAAAATATTTTTCATATAATTTCTCCTACCAGTTTCATAAATCCAGATCTTAGATTTAAGTCATTAATCTATTTTGTGGCAAGAGATACAAGTCCATAGTTTCCTTCATGCATATGTGAAGGGCCAGTTTTTTCAGCACCCTTTATTGGAAGAGTTGTCTATCTGAAGTGTGTTCTCTTAGCACTTTTGTCAAAGATCAGTTGGCTGTAGATACATTTTCTTGTTGATTTTCTATTCTGTTCCATTGTCTCTGTGTATATTTTTATGCTACCATCATGATGTTTTGATTTCTTTTGTTTTATATATTTTGAAGTTAGGTAAATAGTATAATGCATCCTTTTTTGTTCTTTCTTCTCAAGAAGCCTTGTTCATTGGGTTTTTTTTTTTTTTTTATTTGGTGGTTAAATGCAAATTTCAGGATTGACTTTTCTAGACCTGTGACAAATGTATTTAGTATTCTGATAGGGATTGCTATGAATCTGTAATTTCTTTGGGTAATATGAACATTTTAACAATATTGATTCTTCCAATCCAAGAACATGGGATGTATTCTCCTTTGTTTTGTGTCTACTTCACTTTCTTTCATCAATGTTTTATGGTTTTCATTCTAAGATATTTCACTTCTTTGGTTACATTTATGCCTAATTTGTTTTTTCTTTGTAACTGTGGGAAAGGGGTTATGTTCTTGATTTCTTTTTCAGATAACTTCCTATTGGCATATAGAAATGCAAATTATTTGTGTATGCTATTTTTGTGCTCTGGAATTTTATTGAATTTATTACTTCTAATAGTTCTTTGGTAAAGCCTTTGAGGTTTTCCATATATAAGGTCATGTTTTCTGCAGAGAGTGACAATTTGACTTCCTGTTTCAGTTTAGATTTCTTTTTTATTTATTTCTCTTGGCTAATTATTCTGACTTAAACTTCCAGTTCTATATTGAATAGAAATGACCAAAGTGGGCAGCCTAGGCTTGCTCAAGATCTTAGAGAGAAAGCTTTCAGCTTTTCTTTCCCCATTTATTATGATGTTAGCTGTGGGCTGTTATATTTGGCCATTTTTATGTCAAGTATTTTTATTCTGCACCTGTATTAGTTAGCTATGTATCACTGTGACAAAATACCTGAGAAATGAGCAGAGAGGAGGATTTATTTTGGTTAACAGTTTTGAATGTTTCAATCTATGGTCAACAGGCTCCACTGCCATTGAGACCGTGTCAAGGCAGAAACATCATAGCCAAAAAGTTTGGTAGAACAAATCTTTTCACTTCATGTAAAACTGGAAGCAGAGAGTAGGAGAGAGAGAGAGAGAGAGAGAGAGAGAGAGAGAGAGAGAGAGAGAGATAAAGAATGAGAAGAGAGAGAAAGAGAAAGAAAGAGGGAGGATGAGGCTGGGGAGAAGACATTGTCCCCATGGGCACATCCCCCAAAATCTATTCTGTTCAGCCAGCTCCCATTCCAAGTTTCCATCACCTCCCATTCAGTCAGAGCCCTAATTCTACAAAAACTTTCCCCCAAACCTCACCTCTAAACATTGCTGCATTGGGGGCCAAGTCATTAACATATTGCGGAACATTGTAGATCCAAACTACAACAATATATAATTTATTTACAGTTTTAGTCATGAAAAACGTTGATTTGTATCAAATGATGATTTTCATCTATTGAGATGGTTATATATATGAGTTTTGCACTTCATTCCTTTGAAGTTGTTTGTAACATTTAATGTTTTGTATACATCAGAACATCACTGTATTGCTGGATGAATCCCACTTGATCAGGATGAATCATCTTTTTAATATGCATACTGTTGGTTGTATCATATTGTTAAGGATTTCTGCATGTATGCTCACCAGGGATATTGTCTTATGGCTTTCTTTTTTTGTTTTGTTTTTGTGTCCCTGTCTGGTTTTTATATCAGGGTAATGCTGATAGCTTGTCTGTGAAAGAATTCCTTTTTTTTTTTTTAATAATTTGAGAAGAATTGTATTTCTTCACATGTTTGGTATAATTTAGCCATGAAACCATCTGGTCCTGTACTTTGCTTTGATATTATTGATTGAATTTGGTTTATTTTATTAGTCTGTTTAGGTTTTCTGTGTATTTGTAATTTAACCTTAGTAAGGTTTATGTGTCTAGGAATATGTTCATTTCTTCTTGTTGGATTATATTTTCTCACAATAGTCTTTTATGATTTTATGTCTTTGTATGGTGCTAGTTGTAATGTCTGGGTTTTTTTGTTTGTTTGTTTTCATCTCTGATCTTATGTAAATGGGTCTTCTCCCCCTTTTACTTAGTTTGATTTTGTCATTTTAATTTATCTTTGCCACAAAACACAATTCATTATTTAATTGATCTTTTGTATTATTTTTATTAGTCTGGTTCCATTTATTTCTGCTCTTATGTTTATTATTTCTTTCCTTTTACTAATTTTGTATTCAGTTTATTTACTTATATTTCCTTGATATGCAATGGTAGATTGTTTATTTTACATCTTTATATTTTTCTGCTATAGATGTCATTGTTATAAATTTCCTTGTTGGTACTGTTTTTGCTGTATCCTGTAGCTTTTGTTGTATTGTCTTTCCTATATCATTTTCTTCAAGGTTTTTCTTTTTTTAATTTCTGTTTTAATTCATTGATCCACTGGTTGTTCAGAAGAATATTAATTTTCATCTACTGGTACAGTTTTCAACTTTTTCCTTGTTATTGATTTCTAGTGTTATTGCATTATGGCCAGAAAAGATATAAGATATGCTGCTTAAAATGTTTTAAATTTTTTTGAGACTTTAAGTTAGTTATTTAAATGTCAGAATCAAAATAAAAGAATTTATGCTTCATAGCAAATTAAGAATGTAGACAGGCTAAACAGTATCATATGGGAAACCAAGTTAACATTTTCCTATAAAACAAAAAACACAACTTCTCTGTAATTTAAATAAAGGGTAATTTTAGTGTTTTAATATAAATTTATGTAGCAAAAATTAACTTAAAATATGAAAAGAAGTGTCATGTGCTAACTGAGTAAGGCAGTAGTTATTTTAATTAGTAAAGAGTCTGTGATAAATATTTATTGAAAAAATATAATGTTTAAAGCTCTTCTATGTTTGCTTGATTTTGTTGTTTTCTGAGTTTTTAAAATTTTAACAAATGAGAACTTACTTTATTCTACTATAACCAGTTAAGCAGAGTCAAATAATAATGCCAAGTGATGAAGACCCAATCATCTTGGGTTAAAAACTGTTTTTTCCTTTAAAGGTAGATAAAATTGAATTCTTCATGTGCAATAAAATGCTTTGAAATATGTTTACATTGTACAATGACTAAATCAAGCTAATATATGCATTATTTTACGTAGTTATTATTATTATTATTGATACCGGGGGTGATGATGATGATGATGATGATGATGATGATTTGGGATACTGGGGCTTTAATTCAGAGGGACCTAACCACTGAGCCACATCTCTAGCTCTATTTTGTATTTTATTTAGAGACAAGGTCTCAATAAGTTGCTTAGCACCTCACTTTTGTTGAGGCTAGCTTTGAACTTATCATCCTCCTGCCTCAGCCTCCCAAGCTGCTGGTATTATAAGTGTGCACCACTGGGCCCAGCTCATAGTTACCATTTTTGTGGTGAGAACATTTAACATTCACTCTCTGAAATTTTTCAATAATACAGTACATCATTATTAATGACAGCTCCTTTGATTTACAATAAATCTCTTTGATCTTATTCCTCTTATCTAATGGAAATTTTATATCTTTCATTCACTATGTATCTGGATTAGGCATTGTCTGGTCATAGGCAAATTGTCCCATTAGTTTAACTCTTAACTTTCTTCTTTTTTAATTAGGCACAACCAATAGCTCTCATTTTAACTATTGTGAAGATTGTTTATAACTATATAATAGAGAAATATTTGAATCAATTTCAGTTCACAATTAATAGCTATTATCTTAAATGATATTGCCATTTACTGAGTGACTTGACATGTGAACTAAGATTTAGGGAATCATTCAATTACTATATTAAGCATTTCTGTGGATGGCAGTAGGCAGATATCTGTAGTAAGGAAAAGGTTGCCTTTCAGCATGAATATCATTTGTAGCACTGAACTTAATCTCCTAATTTTCTAAACATTGGATCTAATTTTGACTAAACAGATTTACCTTGAATTTGTTTTACTCAATAATACCAAGTTGCTTAATTTTATGTACAGTTTATCCATAGGACCTCTATCCCATAACTTTCTTAATAAAAAAAATGATGGTGTAGTTCTATTTATTCAAATTGAGAAGAATGAGTAAATCATGTATTTTTATTTCCTATAAGTTTTTTCATTTATAATTTTTTGTTATGGTCAAATTAGAGGATGAGCTTGATAATTTATATGATTATATAGAAATGAAATTCATTAAATATATTTGTATATATCTTACATTTATACACAAATATGCAAAGGCATGAAATTAAATCATTTTCTACCGTTTGAAAGCTACTAGTTAATATACTTAAGCGTGTGTGTGTATATGCCCACTCACATAAAGATACACCCAGTTTATGTCTAAAATCAAGATAAATATTGTTTTAAAATTTCTCTAAACACCCCATCTCCTGGCAAGTGCCTTTTTCATAAGTTATTCAGAGAATATTTTGAGCAGTTGATGAATGATACAAGAAGATACACTCAAGTACAAAATGTTAGTATTCTGTAATACAAAAATATTTAACATAACCCACTATAAATTACTTAGATTGTTTCAAAGTAGAGGTGTACTATATTTTTTTATCAGAATTAATCATTTTTCACAGTAATCTATGTTTAAACACTAGCAAAAATACTTCCAGTCATTTTTTAGAATGTATAATCTAGGAGAAATATCATGGCATTGTCTGTGATCAACTATCTGCATTTATGTCATTTTTACCATTTATATTTATTCTCAAGAGCTGCAGTTTGAAAATCAGGAATCATATTTTTCATTAAGAATTTAAAAAGTGGGGCTATGGTTGTGGCTCAGAGGTAGAGCACTCCCCTAACACATGCAAGGTCCTGGATTCAATCCTTAGCACCACATAAAAATAAATAAATAAAGGTATTGTGAAAAAAAAATTAAAGTAAATTGGCATCTGGATCATGTGTTATGTTTAGGTGAATCTTACTGAGTAGCATATATACTTTGTGATCAGTGCAAACTTTTAATTTCATAAGAAGATTTTCAGATTATACATGTATTACCAAACTCTCATTTTCCCCAATTTAGGAAAATTGTGTTTCAAATGACACAAAGCTACCAAATTTCAGATACAAGGACAAAGATTTTTTTTTTTAATGGCTGAAAAGCTATGTCAAATTTGCAAGCCCAAATGATTTTTGTAATACTATGACAGTGCTACAGAACCCACAATGGGAGGTTAAATCTTTGATTAGGATAGAGGTATGTGGATAATCAATGGATTCATTATTGTAGTCATACAATAAATAATGTGTGGACAACTTAGATTTTCAACAAATTGTTTACCTTTTTGGTGTTTTATCATTAAAATTTTATTCTATATAACGCTGACAAGGACTGTTAGTAAACAGATCTGTCTAAAATGAAATGAAAGAAAGGAAAACTGGTATCTCTTTGGTTCAAAAGTATTAACTGTGGAGTCCAGAATAATGGGAACTGATTTTGGTCTTATTTAGGTAGAGCATTTTTTTTTTTTTTTAGTTTTGTGGAACTTAAGAGGGAACACTGAGTGGCAGATAGCATTGAGTTATAGTTTAAATTTTTTTAACTAAAAAATGTGAAACTCCTGGACACTATACATGGAAATAAGTCCACATATATACACACATACACAGAAGAATATACACATTAAGTAGGTTTTAGTATCAACAGTGGTAAAGAGGAAACTAACCTAACTGTACTTTTAATTTTTATGATGTTCTTAAATATTACCAGCAGTTAGAGTATTGTTAATTGCTCTTAACAACATATGTAGCAAAATATGAAATTATCTAGAAATTTATATTATCACCAATTAAACTACAATGTTATCAATCAATATGACTTTTGAAAATTAAATGGAAAGACATATTTTAACAATGTGAACTCTATGAAGCTTGGCTCAACCTATCTATACTAACTTGTATGGTCTTGTTTAATTCATGTTTTAAGCAGCCCAAACTCCAAGGTTTTTTGGTGCCTGAACCAATAATGCAAATAAAATACTCCAAAGACCACATACCTTGACTTGCTCTTTTCTATATATAACCACTACTCCTTTCTAGACTTTTACTTTTTGTGAAAATTAAAAAGAAATGAGCAACAGTATCTGTCCTGGGATGCAACGTGTCCTGGTCCTACAAGTAGGCTCAAGGTGATTAGGGAATTCTGGGGTCTAATCACCCTGAGTAAAATTGAGAAAAGAGTAAGGAACAGCCTTTTCTTTTTTGCCCCAGGAATTGCTTTCCTTGACAGGAGGAGTCAACCAAAGGACGGCTGGAAGGAATTCACTAAATCAAGGGGCCTTCATAACTTAACCCCAGTCAATATGGTTGTAGAAGGTATAATGAGTTGGAAAATAAGATTTAAGAAAAATACAATAAGCAGCCTTCATGGAAGCTTAATAAAAAGGATTGCAATTCAGAAAAGAAACAAACAAACAAACAATGGCTTGCTTGAAATTAGAACACATTTTGAAAATCTTGACTTTAACAAATTTGTTATCAAACATTACATACTAAGAAAAAGTGACACATATTGTTGTTACACTAACATATTTTATAGCTCTCACTGTGCCCATCCTCCACTAATCCTATTGCACTGATTTAGTAACCAGTGTGCTAGGAGTAAGAAAGCAAACAAATCATAAAAGGTTCAGAAAATCATATGCTTTCCATTTGAATGATTTAAATTACTTTTAAAAATACCTTGTGTGGCTGGGTTTGTGGCTCAGTGGCATAGCAATTGCCTACTACAAGTGAGGCAGTGGGTTTAATGCTCAGCACCACATAAAAATAAATAAAATAAAGGTATAAACAATGCCTTGCACAACCCTCCTTTGAGTTATAGAGCCACTTTTGCAAATCTAACACAGTACCCATTTACAGGGTCATCTCTTAGGTAACGGCTAATAAGTATTACAATATTTCCATTGAAATCCAATAGAACTTGAAAGTATTAGAGGATCACATTTAAAGGAAAATGTTTTTATTTTAAAGCTCAGTTTTTCAGATAATTAATCTGAAAAACAAAATCAAGGTCAGGTAGATTTGTAGAATTTGGCTGTTCGGTTATTCTGAAGGGTACAAACTGGCTGATAACACTATGTGATGACAGCATTCAGCCCATCTGTTCTGTGGTGTGCACACCACGGTTCCTATGATCTCAATTGCAGCAGATTGGACTTGCACAGTGGAACACACATGCAACCACATTTGCAAAGATTGACTCTAAGGGACAATTTTGTAGAATAAAAGCAGATGGAACTTCCACTTTCTCCATTCAAGTTTTCTAGACCTTATTTTTATACCTTTAAATAAACAGTTAAGCCAATGTTCAGTCATCAGAGTACTCATCCTCCTCAGAAATTATCAGAATGGCTATAGAACTTTGTAAATTCACAAATATTAAGCAGTTTTACTAGTGTATTACTCATGGTTAGTATTTCTTTTTGTCTCTAAAATGTGCCAAAATATGTCAAAAATAACTTTAAGATTACCTCTCTAAACCTGAAAACCACTTCAAATTCTCTCACTTCCCAAATTATGCTGTGCCGCAGCCCGGCTGGCTGGGCAAAATAACCAGGGGGTGACGAATAACTTGTGTACGTTGATACAGCAGGAGTAGGAGCCCTTTATTGCAGGACAGGAGCAGTATTTATACATTCCACACAGCTTATCTAATTAGCATAAACTAGATACATCAGTCAACCAATCAGGAATCTCTACACTTAATGGCTCGGTTTTGTTACTTCTCAAACCACTCCCTCTGACATTTTGCCAGGCACCATCCAGACTTGTTTACGAACTCTAACATTCCCCTGGCAAAATGCCAGGTGTTATTTTGACTTGTTTACAGACTCTAACATTTCCCCCTTTTGTTTAATTTAAATAAGGAGCATAGTGGGTTTTACAGAAATACCATAAATAACCTGCTACAAACAGAAAGGGAGGATACAAAATGCCACAATACCAAGCCAATTGATGGCTCCATGCAAGAAGCCCTTGGAAAAATTATACCAGCAATGACACTGTTAGCAAAGATACTGAGTTACAATTTGTTATAGATTACGGTTTGTTGTCTCAGTCCAGGTAAAGCAGTGTCTCAATAGATTAACTCACAGTCCAGGTAAATCACAGTCCAGGTAAGTTCTGCAGGCAGCTAGCTTAAATCACAGTCCAGGTAAGTTCTGCAGGCAGCTAGCTTGATATGAAGTCTCGTCTG
>NW_026000057.1:19003365-19073257 GCF_001458135.2 Marmota marmota marmota | reverse complement strand
GCTTCACGCACCCTCCGGTAACGAAAAGTATTTAGTAGTAGCCTTTTGCAATTTCTTTCTTGATAATCCTTCCTCCTCTGAACTTTTTTTCTTCTTTCTGACTAGAGTTCTTGGGCTTTTATCAACACATGCCCTAACTATTCTTGGTTCCACTGGGGTGCCTCTTTCCTTTATCAATTTACTTCTCACCCCTTCCATATTTTCATCACAAAAACAATACAATACACTGAGACAAAACAAGACACAAACATACTGTATCAATCTTCTCCATTTTCTCGAAATGACCATTTTTCCTCTCGCCCTATCTGCCTAGGGACGAGCAGATTGCCCCTGTCCTATCTATGGACGGGCAGCTTTTTTTCGTCACTTACCCCCGAGTGTCCCGGGGCTCCCCGTACGGGCCACCATCTGCCGCAGCCCGGCTGGCTGGGCAAAATAACCAGGGGGTGACGAATAACTTGTGTACGTTGATACAGCAGGAGTAGGAGCCCTTTATTGCAGGACAGGAGCAGTATTTATACATTCCACACAGCTTATCTAATTAGCATAAACTAGATACATCAGTCAACCAATCAGGAATCTCTACACTTAATGGCTCGGTTTTGTTACTTCTCAAACCACTCCCTCTGACATTTTGCCAGGCACCATCCAGACTTGTTTACGAACTCTAACATTCCCCTGGCAAAATGCCAGGTGTTATTTTGACTTGTTTACAGACTCTAACAATGCTGAGCTATGTTGTGAAGTACATTTTATCCAAAGTTCCATATTAAGATTATATAACATTATGAAGATACTGAAAAATGCCAAGAACACAGAGATATCCCAAATAGAATTATAAAGCCGATTTTTATTTGAAGCCTTGGGAAGCCATTAAAGAAATTTAATCTCTGTAAATCCCATGTACATTGAAATCCAGAGACACTAAAGTCCAAAGGAATTAAAAATTTAAAAAAAAATCAAAAAAATCAATTTTCTAACCCTGTTAAGTCCAAAGAAAATAAAATTTTCCTCATTTCCTCTCTGCTCAGTATGAGCCCTAGAGAGTGTTAGAGCCTGGTTGTAACATTGCTTTCTTTAGCAGCTGCAGCCCAGGCAGCTGTTTTCCATGGACTTGACATAGCTCTCTTAGGAACTCAGAATTTGAATTAGAACAATACCAAGTTTAATGTGTCTCTCTTTCAAAAGTCCAAAGATTATCACCATCTGTCTTTTATCAGATAAATTTGGAAAAGCAGCTCATTTCCAGAACCAAAAGCAAGTTATCCTATTTAGAATTATAGTTTCACAAACTAGGATGCAGTTTTGACAAAGACTAACAGAAACTCAAGCTCTTGAAGACAATGAGATTATAAAGTAAAAATCCCCAGCCACTCTGGGATGCCAGTTAGTCTATGCCACTTGCCCATATCCATGAGCTTTTTGAAAGTAATCTCAACCAGAACATTCCCAACAAAGAGGTTAATTAATGGCACCAATGTTATTGTATTGGGAGAAAAGGAATCTTGGTAAATGTTGCCTTTTATCTCAGACAGTGAAACAAAACCTCCTTCTTTTTGAAGCTGAGAAATCTACAATAACAACTTAGCCCAATCTTAGTTTAAATATTAAACATCTTTTAATTTCCCATCTGAACTGAATTTCCTTTAAAAGTAAAGCTTTTGGAAAACTTATGTGTTATTATGGTGAGTCCAAACCCAGGAAATGAAATGGAAAGAATAAAATAGAGAGGAAGAGGATGTGGGGAACCACAGGAGCAGTGTTCTACTAACCTGATCCTCAGCCTTGATGATTAGCAAGCTATTTGCTCTCATAGGAATTTATCTGAATTCACCCATCACCCTTCAAAAGCATTAAATGCTTATGAAATACTTCCTGGATACATGCTGAGTTGTATTTGTGCCTCAATGTGTTGTGTGTGGTGTAGTGTGTCATGTTACTGGGGCATGCTTATACAAATCAGGGAACAAGAATTTACCAAGGATTGCTTTGGTGCAGTGACAACTCTGATTCAGCTGCATGATTGAGCAAGCAATGAAGCTATTATTTTAGTTATTCAATCAGGAAGAAAAGCAATCAAGCAGACCTAGGATGATGACTGAAACTCAATCCAGCACCCTTCCCTTTTATCTTTAGTCCTGTGATTTTGCCACAGCAATGCTGCACCAAATGTGTCTCTGTTTTAGTGAACCAGCCCTCTGTGCTTTCTTGTGGGCTAAGATTTAGTACCCTTACCACAATAGCACATTAATATTGCCTTGTTGCTATAGACTTGTTGAAATCTATGAATTCTACCTCCTGGAGAAGGGTTTTTGATTTTGATTTTAATATCACTATTTTGATTTTAATACCAATTTAAGATGATTAATTAAGTGAGCTAATAATGCTTTACACTTTGCACTAGGAATCTAGTAAGGTCAAAAAGTCTGCCATGAGTTTTTCACATTACTGTCCTTCCTCAGATTTTGAATGCCTTAGATGGTATTTCTAACTGGCTTTTTATTTTTTAGTGCAATAATACAATATTACTTGTAGGGTTTTGCTTTCCTACTCTTCCTCTTTTCTGTTTTGAAAAATCTGTTGATGATGTGCTTATGTTCTCTTTCCTTCTCTCTCATGTAAGAAGTTAGCTCTTTCCTGGATCTAACTACCTTATCCCTTTCACCATCTTTATGTTTTTGTCCAGATATATATTTTTGAAGATTTTTGAGTGAATGTATCCTGATTCTGTGAATTACTTCCATTGACTTAACAAATCTTGTGCACCTTCAGATTCTTGGTTTGAATAATTCCACTCAGAAGATAGCTTTTCTAACTACAATATGAACTTAATCTATCATCGTCCCATCTGCCTTCTTGTTTTATGCCTCTTTTTTGCTAAACTTGCTTTCATGGTTTCCATTCCACAAATATATCTAACGCATTCTCTCAAGGAACACAGAATTCCTGAGTAGCTCACAGAATGTAACATTATCAACTGAAATTGACATATTATTTTTATATCTTAAGTATTTATATTAGCTCTATGACATCAAAATACTTTTTTTTTACCATTTCTTCTTTATGTCATAAGGCAAAGTGAAATTTGAAGCATCAAATCTAAGCTAGACCAAATTAATAAAAAAAACCAAAACAGAATCTTAGTAATATTATGCAGCATGCCTTGAAATATAAAATTAATTCCTTGCAGTCAAGGTTGTAAGGTATAGTGAAACTAGCAAATAACTGTTCTGCTCTTTAAAGTCTACATGGTAGACATATAAGGAGATTCTCTTTTCCCTGCAAAGGAACTCTTGTTTCAGGAAAACTGGATGACTATGCTCTCTACAGCCTACTGGCAACATCTACTGAGGTTCTGACGGCCCTCCCATGTGCACTGAGCATAGTATACATTGCGTTGCCAACAGACTAAATTCTAAGATCCTGTTTTCCTCAGGCCTTCAAGACCCACCCCTTTGCTGAGGTCCATGAGGGCTTTGAGTGTGTTCCATGGCTGTTGTTGCCCACATACAGAGCATTTTGGTTTCTCAGGTCCATGTAGCTTCCACTTTGCTTAAATTTAGGATTTCCAGTACCTTTGTCAAAGTCAGTGCATCACTGTTATGGTCTAGGTTTTGCAAGCATGTCTTTAATATCTTTAAAAGAAATTGTCTATAGGTCCTTCAAAATCTTCAATGACAGCCAAAGTAAGGAAGAAAAAAAAAAAACTCATCCATACTTGATTTAAAGCTGTTGATAACCTAAAATTCATTTAAGTTTTATTTAAATAAAGTATTTTAAATCTTTATAAAATCAAACAAACACAGAATCTTGTCAAATGCAGGGGCACTCAACTATTGAACCACATCCCCAGCTCTATTTTGTATTTTATTTAGAGACAGGGTCTTACAGAGTTACTTAGCATTTAGGCATTGCTGAGGCTGGCTTTGAACTTAGGATCCTCCTGCCTCAGCCACCTGAACCTCTGGGATTACAGGTGTGTGCCACCAGCCTGGCTAGAATCTTGGTTTCTGGTGTGTGAAATCAAACCATGTGCAAGAATTCCAACCTACAAAACCAAAGTCATCGAGAGCAGAGAGTAAACATCAAGAAAACAAAGAAACTAAGAAGTTTACAAGTTTTTTTTTTTTTAATTCCAGTTATAACTCTCAGCTAACTCTTGTCTTTACATAAGGAAGAATGAAGAGAGCAGACAAATGGAAAGAAATAGAGTTCCTCCATGTGGTTGGAAACATTAGGGAGGAAGACTTTTCCTCTACCTATCTCCAGGCCCTGATTTACAACAGTCATTCCCAGAAGCTTGGGTGAATGGATTGACTATTAACGTGATCTTTGGGAATATTTAAACATTAATAAACATTTCTGAAGTTATTCTGAGAAGTTGTATTTAAATGACTAAAATCTATAATGTTATCATATTTTAAAAATTCTAATAAAATATATAGGAAAAAAACAAGTAAAAATCATGATTGGGGAAAAAAGTCTACATACCTCCTGCAATTTAATATTATAAAGCCCTCAGATCTTTGATATTTACTTGTCATGAATTTGAATGTATAAATTTATTCTGGTATAATTTAACTAAAAGCTGTAAAATAGAGTTTTCTATGACTTTTGTAAGTATTGAAAGAAGGTGATTTTTCTCCACCAAAATTCATTAACAGATTAGAATTACAATTCACAAGCTTAGTACTATTGGCTTATTTTTTTTTAAATTTTAGAAATTGGAATGTTTTGAGATATGATTGAATTAAAATTTGTGTTTCACCATTTCATTTTTACATGATTTCATATTTCTCTTTTCACTAATAATCAAGTTTTCTGGAATTTATATATTCAGTTTAGATATCTAAGATTAAATCAAGATAAGAAAATCAAATTCTAATAACCTGAAGAGTAAGAACAATAATTATGAAATCCAGCATTTTTTTCTCAAAACTCATCAAGATTTCTGTAAGTGACATATTCCAAAGGATAAATCATATTTTTCATTTCCAGCACCTGAAAGGTGATTATGAGACTTTATGTTTTACCTCAATCTGCTGCCCTCTAAGGATTACAGCAATGGAGGGCTTGTAAGAGTTGTATATCAATTTCAGTTGTGAACTAAAGAGAATAAGAATATCTCCTTGGCTTTGACCTTAAAAACAGCCCATCATATAGGGATTTAGAATGCTAAGCATTTAGTGAACATCAAAGTAGATAGAAAGTACTCACCTAACCATACCAAGGAGATAAAATCATAAATTTATTAACTGTCTTCTGGAAACAAATGATCTATTGGATAAGTCAAAAATACATGGTGTGAAAAATATGATAACAAACAAAACTTGAGAGGAATAATAAATAGCAAATGTCTTTTGAAATAATAAGTTTTGACAAAGAACTTGATAAATGGGCAAAGTTTGGAAAGTTCTTTTAGAAGAGACACAAATTCTAAGTAAATGGTATAACATAAGCAAAGTCTAAGAGTTAAAATAGTAAAATGATAAGAATAAGTTCTTCGAGAAACCTGAACCTGTGTCTCCTTTCTGGAAACACAAAAGGAGTATGTCTTCAAAATTTTAAATATATTTGTGCAAAATATTCTGTCCCACTGTTAGGGCTTATGTTAAACCATATGTTCTATTCTTTGCTTTGGAAAATCTGGTCTCGGGCTATGAGCCAATTTAAGGAAGCTCTTATTTTGGAATTCAAGTCATAGCTTGATGATGAATAGATAGTAATGCTTAAGCAATAGAGTAGCATTAAATATCTGGTGCGAGAGCTCTCCAACTCTAAAAACCAATCTCCAGGCATCATTGAACCCTACTTTTTACCACTATAACTCTCTTCCAGCAAAACAGACTTGTTCTGCCTTTCTGAGGTTATCTATAAACTACTCTAGTGTAGCTGGGATTGTTGTTTGTTTATTTATTTATTTACTTATTTATTCTTGCTAGAGAACATCTATCAAAATATAATAAGGTTTACACATAATTTCCACATGAATCAATTATTCAACTCTTAGGTATATACCCAAAAGAATAAACACATGTCCACATAAAACCTTTTACATAACTGGTTTACACCATAGTCCCACTGATTGAGATGCAGGAAGAGGATTTCAATTACAAGTCTCACAACTTTGTGAGAACTTGTCTCAAAAATAACCAAAAAGGACTGGAGATTTAGCTCAGTGGTACAGTGCACTGGGTTTATTTCCCACTAACACACATACACAACTTTTGAACAAATGATCATATCAACATTATTAATAAGAAAAAATGGAAATCTGTTCATTAACAGGCAAATAGATAAACACATTTGGTACATTAATACAATACAATATTATTCTTCAATAAAAAGGAAACAAAGTTCTGATGTATGTGGTAATATAGACAAACCTTAGAAACATTACACTAAATGAAAGAAACCAGACAGACACAACAGGCTGGATGTTATAAAATTGGATTTATATGAGATGTCAAGAATAGGCAAATATATGGAGAGTGGCTGCTAGTGGGTTTATGGTTTCCATTTTGTGGTAAATGAAAATGTTCTTAAATTAGGTTATGTTGATGATTCTACAACCTGTGATTATAGCAAAAAACATTGAATCATCCACTGTAAATGGGTGAACTGTAGAGTATGTGAACTGTTTTTCTCCCTAGCATGCTAATCATATTATTATGCAGGACTATACATTGTATTCAACTTTTCTGATCTTAAAAATAATGCATAGTTATGTATCATTTGTAAAAAAATATAAATGAACTTACATGATATTTTTTCTTTTTTTATAAACGTTTTTCTATCTCACTCCCTCAAAGTTCTGTGATAAATTTGTAACTTTATAGATATACCCATGCACTAGAAATGGAAAAACAGTTTGAGATATACTGCATGATACAACCCTTTTATTTTGAAATAGTGTTGTCTCTTGAACTCTTAAACTCAGTATCTTGAACTCTATAAAAAGCAAATTAACCTAAAAGTAGGAACAAAGCATTGAGAAATCATTTAGAAATTCCACTTATGTTTATATTCTGCACTAGCAAAGGTATAGAAAAATTGTGGAAAGCTGTAATATGTTCCACTTCTTAAAACTAAAACAAAAAATAAACTAAGAAACAGGTTAAATTTGCATATCAAAACCAAGCACCAACAATTACAGGCTACTTTTCATCTTTATTGGCTTCCACAGCTACAGTTAATTTGTAGAAAACTGGTCAGAAGTTTACTGAGTTGAAAGATTATTTATATAATATACATAGATAGAAACAGAAAACATTAAATGATGTTGAATTCTTTATGCATGCACAGAATAAGTGGGAATAAAAAGTAATCCTTATTTCCTGTGTACAGCAGTTTTATTATTTTTATTTTATGCCACCTATTAGCTTCAAGTCCATGAGTTACTATTTTTAAATGTTATTAATTATATATTAAGATGTATTATTGTCTCTTATATTGTCTACTAGTAATACAAAGGGCAATCAGAGCTCATATAACCTTGAAATATGAACTCAAGGAATGCTTTTTTGGGTGGCATATTTTATAATTGAAGCTTTTTGCATTATGCAAGTTTCTTCTGAAACAATTACTGTATTGTATTCATTTTGTGCTTTTGCCTTTTCATAGAAGTACTGCATTTCATTAACAATTAAGGTCATGTTCTGGTTCACTCCAAGTACACTCCTTTGCCCCTGCCCCACATCCAAGCATGCTATTAATAGTGCCAGCTCTGGTTAACATTTATATCAGAGTTGAGCAGAGATATTATAGTGAAGTGCAAATTAAAGCCTGCTAAAATGCTGCTGCCAACAATTATACTGGGGCACTAGTACATTTTTCATTTATTTCAATGGGTCAGATTAACAAGGCTGCATGCCACATTATCATAAAAGGTGGACCAGGCTGTCGGTTCTGATTACTTTTAAAGGAATGACATTTCTAAGAAGCCTTTGCTAAGTAAAAACACATCAATAACTAACCAGTAGCTTATATGTATGTAATTATTGAAACTTTTTATAGAAAATTGGATCTTCTATCTTTCAAAACTCCCCCATTTATTTATATATTTATTTTAATTTCAATTGAATTTCTCTACAAAATGAAACATCTTTATGCAAACTAAATGGAAGAGACACATTCTTGCATTTCAATAACTTCTTGAGAAACAACCCTGTTTAATTTAAAATACCATAAAGCAAATTATTGTCCTAGAGGAGGACTATGTAAATCAAGCTGAAGGAGTCAGCAATTCGTCTTCCATACTAAATATTCAAATCAAGGATGACCAAAAGACATTTATGTGAAGGGAGATCAGAGCCCAACGATTTTCTATCTAGTCCATTGTGCTTTGGGTAACAGTATCTATTTCCTGGAACACAAATAAAAATTGTATTTAATAATTCATTGTTTATTCCTGAATAATATGAGCAAACATCACAGCAATTATATTTTTTATACAGAAAATAAATATCAAATCAGACTTTTTTGTCACTACCTCAACAGAATGGTGTGAGTTATATATTTCATCTAGATTGAGCAGTTTTAAAAAGATATCTTTTCTATCAAATTGTCCTTAATCAAATAACCATCCATTATTAAATATCAGTGTTTCTTACCAAAAATTAGGGTGTTTTAATTGTTTTAAAATAAGTATGGGCTATTTTAAGTAATTTTTTAAATATAAGGATAATAGAATACAGTTCAATGATATTAAGATGGAGAGTGGAATGTGGTTTGAAAGAACACCTTTAGTGTGTGTGTAGAAATAGGACTGGAACATAATCATGGGGAACAGTTTAGAACACAGCATGGAAGCTAATGTGAAAACCAGTAGTGTTTACTGGATTCTTATGGTGTGTCAGGCACAGTTTTAGTCACTGGAGAAATAATGATTACTATTACTACTTTTCTAAGTGCTATTTTATAGTGTAATGAAATAACTTTAAAATCACCCAAATAAACAAGTTTACTTCAAATTGTGATATATGTCCTATACAGACAAAAATGTATTTAATAAAAGTTGTTGAGAAAATAAAATATGTGATACTTAAAGAATATACTCTGATGATACTCACCTGATGTAATAATGTGTAAGTAGACCTAATGCTAATCACTTGAAAGAAGGTGCTGTCAGATTGAATGGCAAGAGCGAAAACTCATAGATTAATATGTATCCAAAAATTGGAAAGAAGACAAGTGTGGCTGGATCATTGTGAGTGAAATGGAAGTTCAAGAATGAGGTCCAAGGAAGCCACAATGATTATGCTTGAGTTATAGCAGTAGGTATGACAGTAGCAACAATCGTAATGTTTATAGTTTATAATAGTTTAGTTAGGAAGAATGAGAGCAACGGAGTAAAAATAACTCTTTATTAACCATGCTGCATTTTTTGTTTGTTTGCTTTTTCAATTTGTTTTTGTGGTGATGGGGCTTAAACTCAAGGCATGGTGCATGCTAGACTGAGCCTCACTCCCAACCCTACTCCTGAGTTTCTAAACAGAGAATCTTGGTGGCAATTTTTATGGTGGGCAACACAAAAGGATAAAGATTTAAATGGAAGAATACAAGTGCAATGTTTTATGTTTGGGGTTGTGCTGCTTATTATCCACATTAATAAATATGGAGAATAAGGAAATTTAATACATTGGCTTGCAGTTTTAAAAAATATATAGTAGAATCCATCTTTTTAGACAAAAAATACAAGGTGTGGAGAGCTCACTTAACTTGTCCAGGACTACAGATATTAAGTGGTAGAGAAAGGGTAACAGCAATAAATTTTTCTTGACTTTTGATATAGTTTAAAACTACCTTCCTTGATTCTGCTACTTAATTGTTTTTGGAAGACTCACTTCATGCATTCAAGAGCATCCTCATTTGCTAGAAAATAACAATAACACTTGAACTACCTATAGCCATAAATTTTATGGCTATAGGTAGTTCATAAAAACACAAAAAACCTTTTTATTCACATAAGATTTTAAAAGAACAAATTATACAATTTGCATATACATAATTCATTCAAAATTTTAATATTTATCCTAAAGCTAATGCAGTTATGCCACCTGTTATACACATATATTTACACACAATAATATTAAATGGGTAATTCTATGAATAGTAATGCTATTTATTCTATTTTTATCATGTTATACATTGTAAGTAAAATATTAATCTCTCCTTTTTACCTTTTTTCTGCCTGTCATTCTCACTCTCTTTTTCCTTTCTTTTATTTCTTATTGTATTTCTTCCTGCCTGCATTCTCTACCATTATTCATTTAAGCATTTTTTTATTTAGTATCAACTCTATTAAGGTTATATAATATAGTGATTGAGAATTCAAACTTCAAAGCCAGGCATGCAGGATGAATCTGGAAAGGTTGTTGTATTATCTCTTAGCTGCCTATCTCTTCAGTGGTAAAGCCAAAAAACTGCCTCATAGTGTTGCTGGGTTTGGGGATGAATAAAGCTCATAGAACATCTGGTACACAGTAAATGTCAGTATAAATGGAATATATTATTATTCCTTGCCAGAAACTCTAATAGATATAAACAATTTGAAAAGAGTAAAATAAGGAATGACCCCTGCTAATAACTTCTGATAACAAGATCGATGGGAATAAAGTCAGAGTTGAGATCCATGGAAACACAGAATAATAAAAATAAATGTGATAGCTGATTGCCAGCACAGCCAATACAGTATGATTAGAAGTTTAATAGAAGTTACATGATATTATAAAGAAAAAGTTTCACATAAATTTACTATATTTGGGTCTATATAGTAAATTGAAGTTATTTTATCTGATTTTATCAGAGTCTATTTATAAGTATGGGAACTAAAAACTGTTATCCCCCATTTGACTACTATGAAACATAGCATGAGGCAAACTAGCTATACATTTAATTTTGCCTTTATTCAGCCAATTTTGTTGTGAAAAAAGTACATATAATCCAATAGTTAAATTAAAATTAACAACTATAATTAAACAGTAAATAGGATGTGATAAGATGACATATGAACACAACAAGGAGGAGTTTCAGTTCTGTGAATGAATTCAGGGAAGACTTACTGGAGGAAGTAATGGTCAATCAGTAGGCTGAAATAACAGCAGGAATTAACCATAGCCAGTCCTGCTTTGGAGGAAGAATTTTACTGATTTTAAAGTAAGTCTCTTCTGCCCAAATTATTTTGATACTTAGTACTTTTATGTTAGGGTACTAGTTATAGCTATGCAATGGGAAAGATATTCTCAGAAGTTTTAGAGGGTGCGCATGAAATAAAAATCTCTTTGGGTGTATTTCTAGAGTTGTGTGTATGTGATCATAAAAATGTTGAATTTCTAACTTAAAATAGTTCTATATTTTTGAGAAAATAAAAGGTAGATTTAACTATATATTGCAATTTTGTAAAGTTTAGGAATATCTTCATAATTTTAAAAACTTTCCCTAAGGAATAAGCAAGACCTTCTTATATTTCCTTAAACCTACACCCCATTCAAAATGATACCCCCAATCAAGCATAGAATTTTAAAGAAAAATAGAAACAAAAAAGAAACCACAGATTATCTTACTTTGCAACAAAGTCATTAAAGAATACACACATTATTCTCCTTTGCCTGCCCCCTAAACCCTGCCTTTGTTGTTTCCTTATTTTGTGCTAAGACCTGTGGTTCTTATTTTAAATGTCAAAATCCTAATAGGATAGTTTATAATTATGAACTTCTTGGGGAGGACAATAGTATTTCTTTTAGTGACACAATTTCTCAATCTTCCCATGAGATTAGAGAGGTTATTCAATATTCAGATTTGATTTTTCATAATTATTCAAGAATACTATCTTGGCCTAGTTATTTTATTTTGTATGAGTTTAAAGAAATAATCACATATGCAGGAAGTTTAGCATTTTAAATTCTTTTAAGACTATAAGTGGTTAAAAAAAATTAACTCTTCCGTTTTAAAGCATGAACATTTCAACCTTTTGGATACCTGCGTCTTTGTGCCTGGCAGGCATGAGCGTAAGCACAGATTTTGGCTGATGTTTCTAAAAGTCAAACCCCTTGACATCTGTTCTCCTGATAGCCCTTAAGCAAAAGAACTTCAAATCCAATATATCAGATCAACTCATCAAAATCAATTTCAATCTTCAATCGTTTAGTACAGGCTGACCTTATGATGCCTGTAGAATTCAGCAAAAATAGCTACTAGTGTTTTAAAATCTACTTGTGTTTTACTTGGGAAATCAGAGGGTCATTTGACCTCTCAAGTATTTTCCAACTTTTGAGTAGAGTAGAGCTCACTTTGATGGTTTTGTGAATTGTCAAAGGAAGCATGGCAGAAAGTATACTTTTCACAGAATTTTATGTAGAATATTTCTTTATGAAACATGGATTATATTTAAGTTATTTCATTTATAAAATTAAGATAAGAGTGAGGAATGAATGAAATTTATTGGCTATCATGGTACGAATTCAGCTAGATTAAAGAGTCTTATTCAAATCATTATTTGGGCATACATAACGAATTGTAATTTTTCCAGAAGAGAGTAATTCTATTTTTTAAAACTTTTTTTTTAATTTTAGATGGATACAATCCTTTATTTTATTTATTCATTTTTATGTGGTGCTGAAGATGGAATCCAGTGCCTCACACATGTTAGGCAATTGCTCTACCAATAAGTTACAACCTAAGCCCAGGGTGATTCTCTTATTGAACAGTTTTAGACTACCTATTTGCTGGTGAATACAAATATATTAGTGGTACCATGAAGTGTTAATTGTACATAGTTCATTCAAAGTTGGAATTGCTATATACAAAATGAGATAATATTAAAATAATTTTTTGTTAATGGTATAAATGTATATTACCAGATTAGATTAATATTCCATTTTCAATGTTTAACTTCACTTTAAAGAGATTGTTTATTTTCTCTAAGTATATTAAATATAACAAGTATTTTGTGACTTTTGGTTCACTTGGCATGGTATTTTTCCCTATAGTCATATATTCTTTCTTTACAGGAACAGTAGGACAAGGGAGGAAAGATAGACATGATCAAAGCTCTATCTTTCTCTTAGATAGCTAGCTTTACATTTCTTTTAATGTGGGGGTAATAAATTTATGTCTTTGTAAATAATCTGTATTAAAACTTGAATATATCTAAGGATTTGAGATGTAATAACAACTTGTTACTGATAACTTGGTCTTGGATATAATTTTAATAGGACTCTTTAACTCACTTAATAAATGCTGTCTGTTCTTTTTGTAAACTACAGAAAACATATACTCGGAAGTCTCTTTTAACACACTTTATATTAATTTTGTAGTGCTATAAAAATTAAAATATCTAGGCTTTTTGTCATGATATTATCCAAAACATTTCTAAAATCATCTTTGTCTACCATTTAACCAATATATTCAGCCCATATTTATTCTTTCTGTATGATTGGTATTATTTATTCAGGCCTGAGGCCCGGTTCCTTTAGTAATGGCAGCATACAGTATCACAGTCATAGCAGATTATTGTTACTGATTATTGACAGGGTAATATAACACGTAACTTGAATTATTTCAGAGACTAAGTAGAAAGTTTTCAGTTATTGTGGTTGCCAATGGTGTCAATTTAACTATAGGTTGTTTCTTTCTGAGAGTTTTTCTCAAGTACTTCTCATTACATTTGATCTGTCAGGTGATATCTTATTCTCCTCCCTATGTTTTTAATGTAAATTAACACATCCACTGTGAATAACTAACCTCATGGAGATTTCTCAAAAAGCTAAAAGTAGAATTATCATACAAGCTAGCTACATTACTTCTGAAGGAAATGAAATCACCATGCAAAAGAGATATCTACATGCACATATATTGGGGCAGTATTCACAATAATCAAGACATGGAATCAGTCTAGGTGCCAGTTGATAAATGGATAAAGAAAATATGGCACACATGCACAATGAAGTATGATTCAGCCATAATGAAGAACAAAACCATGTCATTTGCAGGAAAATAGATGGAACTAGAAGATATCATGTTAAGCAAAATAATTCAGACACAGAAAGACAAGTATCATATGTTTTCTTTCATTATATGGAAAGTAAAAAGGAAGACAGGTGATGACCTGAATTTAGAAGATGAATATTAGGGATTTTGAGGAGGATTAGGGAGGGCAGAAGAGGAACAGTAAGACAAGGGAGGAAAGGTAGACATGATCAAAGCTCAATATATGCAGTTACAGAAATGCCACTGTGAAACCCAGTAATTTATGCAATTATGTTAATATTTATAATAGTAAAAAAGTTTCCATAAAATGAATATGGCTATAATAAATAGAATATGTATTTTTTAAGATTAGATGATTTTAAATCTTTATTTATTTTTACTATTTTAATTGACAATGATTAAATATATATATACATGCTATAATTTGATGCATGTATACAATATATAATGATCAATAAGTATGATTAGCTTTTCCCTCTCTTCAAATATTATCATTTCTGTATCAGTGATTTTTTTTAATGCCTTCTGTGGTTTATGTAGCTTACTGGAAGTTTTACCTAGTTATATCACATTATGGTAATAAACATATAGTGGAGTAAGTTCACAAAATCCTATCCCTTAAATAGAATATTTAAAAATAGTGTAATTCCCACAGAACTATAAATTAAAATATTTTACCTAACAAAAATAAAAATGTATTAACAGAGTCAGAATTAATATTTTTTAAAAATAGAAGATCTAACACCATGTCTAGGTAATCATTTTAGATAACATATTTGAATATTGGGATTGGAGAAAATTTAAATATATACCCTGAAAGGTAAAACTTTTTACAAATAAAACAAAGTAACATTTGTTTAAAAGTACACTTGCATAGCAACAACAATATAAAATTTAGAGCATAATATTTTATTTTAAATATTTTCCTTAACAATTAGATGTTCAAATTTTATTTTATTTAATAATACCTTAACCGGTACTTATTTACACTATCTTGGTAAATTTGAATTCACAAAATTATTTTCTTGTTTGCCATTCTTTATGAAGCAGGCTTATTTGTTAGCATTTAACTTCATGATTTAAGATGAATATGCTAATTTAAAAAGTCTTAAAATTTGAAATTAATGAAATATTGTTGCTCTCTGACACTTGTTGAGATTTTGTCACTCACATTTTTGACAATAAATTTTTAAATATTCTCTTTGAAAAAATCATAATTATTTAATGTACAAATATAATAGTCTATATTTTTATCAGAATAAAAACTATTTGTAACTTAAAACCATATATAAAACTATATAATCATTTATTTATGTACATATTCATATATATGTATGACCTAACTAGATATACTCTGACCCTCCTATCTATATTTAAAACCTTCCATTCTTATAAGACTTCCCATCCTCTACCCATGCTTTCTTACCACATCACTTTTATCTTCTAACAATTTTTTTTTTCATTTATCTCGTTGTTTGGTTCCTCTCTAACTAAAATGTGATCTGAGGGTAGGGATTTCTTCCTTCTTGATCATTGCTGCACACCCTGTCTATGAAGTACTGTTTGGTATGTAATTTGTCTTTGAAGAATAATTTTGAATAATGTAATAATATGAAGACTTGTATTTTGATACTAAAACATTAGATAGAATTCACTAGGATGTTCCTCCAATTCATTACTTTTCAGAAGAAATATTGAACTGATGACGTGAGAGAAAGGAGATACTCAGTTGGAGATGTTGATGTTGTAGGAACCAGAATGGTTTCATAACTTTGGTATTCCCCAGTTCTGTGGGAGCTCATTTATTGCTTTCCAAAGTTGAATTATCCCAAGCATAAAACCATATGCAGAATATAAAAAGACACTAATTATTTAGAAGGTGTTAGAGAAAACATTAAATTATCTAAATTAATTTACTCTAAAATTAAATACAAAATTATGTAAAATTAGAACATGGTATTTCCAGTATGAATATCTTAACAGTCCTTTCATTTTTTTACATCTTGATGATGTTTCTGAATCAATAACAATGTAATAAATTTTGTTAGGAAATTAGTGCTGGGATTTGGTTTGTGTCTAGAATATTTCTTTTAAATGAAGTCTATTTCTATTCACTTACTTCTGGGATTCCATTGTTAACATTCCTTTTAGTGGCTGCTGTATTTTAATCCTCAGGTGAGTGAAGACAGCAAGTTTGGACATGCACACCTAACACCTAAGTAAAGAGAATAATCATTAGGTAGCTATGGTTTACTTTGAAACTTTATGCACTGAATCTCACTTATTTACTGGAAAGACTTCAGAAGTGGGTTGTTTCAGGAAATTTTAAACTAAAGTTAAGATACTTCATAAGAAATTAAACTGAATATATTTACACCAAAAGAGAATAAGACTGAGCAATGAGATAAATTCCAAATAGTCTTTCAGTGTAACATCTATTTTCTTATTAACTTAAAGATTTTCATATCTAGTTGTATGTCTCATTATGCTATCCTATGTTAACTTTATAAGAAAAGTAATTGCTATAACTTATTACATTTCAGCTATATTATCAAATTTATTATTTTATCATGTTATTCTTTAGAAGTAGTATTACTAAATAGTTCATTTATATTTGAAAGTGATTAAAATTCATATTAGCATTTTTTATTCATGAGATCATAACATTTACAATATTATTTGAACATACAGAGGAAATGTTCCAAAATTGATTTAGTTTCTTTTCAAGGATGTTACAGGAAGAAGACATTTAATATGGAGTTTTATATCATTCTGATCTTATGACATGAGGAAGATCACATAGAAATAGATTTAAGATTGGTTTCAGTCTCAATTTCAAAAGTGGAGTTGACTAAACAAGGACCTAGCATTGACAGTTTCAACACAGCCACCAGACTATGTAGAAGCTGGATTTCATCTTGTCTTCTAAGTACTGGATTTTTTGTTTTGAACCTAATTGCATATATTGGAAAATGCTTCCCTAAAGTTGTTTCCTATATATCTAAGTTTATTTAACATGATTTAAAAAAATTCACTAAGGTATAACTGCATTGAAAATATTTTGTGAGTTTTGGCAGTGTATTCACACATGTAAACACTACCAACATAATGAACTGATACATAATTATATATCTGTGTTTATCTACACACATGCACATGTTCTGTCAGTTTTAGACCTGTAAAACATCCTGTATTCACCACAATCAAGGTACTGGTCAGATCAATCACCTAAATATTGTCCTTGATGCTTATTCTTTACAAGCAAGTGCCCCCATCCAACCTCTACTAAACACTCTTTTAGTTTCTGTTCCTATACTTTTGCAGAGTATCATATAAATAGAATCATGCAGTGTATGCTCTTTTGAGACTGAATTCACATCTTTCACTCTAGCTAATATATTTGATAATATAATAAGTAACTTTGATCATATAACTTACATAATTTAATAAGTAGCTTTCAGTCAATAACTATGCTTCAGCAAGCATTGGAATCATGTAAATTTTATGGTTATGGAATGAAAACATCTTCTGTAAGTCATAATATTTTTAATGATACCTTGATTGAAAGGAATTAAAATATTTTTTTTTCTTAAAATAAAAAATAATTAAACATAAGTTGAGTGTTGAATTTCTGGGACATATTGATTACAGTATTTGGTAGGCAATTGGCTTAACTTTCCTATTCTCCCTCCAACACTGGGAAAGGTCAGCCAAGGAAGGAAGTTTTCCGTGTGCTAGTTTGTCTTTTTGAGAAGTCAATTGCAACCTTAGGCTTTGTCGGGTTGAATCTCCTGAGTAGCATTATGAGATACAGGTGCCTGTGTATTTCTTCCCAGCCTTTATTGTACTGGAAGAGATTGCCCTTTCCCATATGTCAATTTTATATCTTAAATTGTGGAAACAGTTTAAAGCTTAGCAGAATCAGAGATTCAAGTAGAATAAGCACTTGGCATAGGGGGCATGGAGGTCATTGCTACATTCCACAAAATGATTATAGTTTCCCATCAGACACTTTTTCAATCTGCTCCTCTTGCTATCAGAAAAGTCAATATTTGCATTCTGTTGAATATGCATGACCACTAGTGTTTGAAGAAAGGGCTACTTGATATATGCGCTTCTATGATTATCTTGTTTGCATTCACAAGAAATTATCTGAAAATCCTCTAATGATTCAAAGACTTTC
This sequence comes from Marmota marmota marmota, assembly GCF_001458135.2. NCBI lineage: Eukaryota > Metazoa > Chordata > Mammalia > Rodentia > Sciuridae > Marmota > Marmota marmota. The sequence continues at coordinate 19,055,085 of NW_026000057.1, read as the reverse complement.
TGTAAAAGGGTTGTTTCATTATTAGAATTAGTTCTACTGCAACTTTAAATTAAACTGACGTAGCATTTTAAATTTTTTAATTTAAAATAAATTACCAGGAAAGAAAAAAATTAAAACATCTAAGAAATAACTTCTTTCCTTAAAAAATGTTTTATTGTGTGTATAAATAAATTTTCAAATTTTCATCATATTCCTGAATTCACTTAATCTCTAGTATGTATGCAATGAAGGAGTTCATCTTTCCTTAGGGTTTCTGATGTTTTAATAGGATTCAACCAGCTTCAAATGAAAATTGTAATGTGGTAGTTTTTAACTGTTAATTTCCAAGCTTTGCTTTCTTCAGAAGTTTTTTGTTTGTTTTTTTATGTTTAAAGCTTTAGAATATCTTTGAGAAGTATTGACTGCTAATTACTATAATTCCTTTATATATTTTATTCTTTTGTTGTTACTTTGTCCTGTAACAGCTTTTTTTTTTTTAAATTACCCATCTTCTATTTTCAGTTTTTCTATTAGCTTAAATGCTGCCCCTTCTGCCATGGTCACTTGTGTGAATTTGGGGTGACGCAAAATACCTTTAATATGAGCTTCAGGATGGCTCCTGTCTCCCAGCCTCAGGCTTCCTGAAAGGGGGCAAGAGAAGGTCACAAGAGGCTGACAAGAGAGAGAGCAAGCATGTTCAGAAGTGGGCTTTTATTTGGGGGGATGCTGTTTTTTAGAACATTCTATCCAAAAAAGGCAGAAGGGGTAATATTACAAATGAACAAACAGGTGAGTGTAACTCAACCCCAGTGGGTGACGCCTACACCTGGAGCCACACCTTGTTATACCATCTGGGGTAACATCCAAGTTTCTCAAGAAAATAATAATTGTTCAGGACCCCAGGGCATTAGGACTTAAAGGCATGTTCATCCAGCCTGGGTCCCCACACTTAAAAAACAATAGAAATGCCCTTGCTCCCTTGGTTATCTGTCTTTTGCATTTGAACCTTCATATTTTGTGGTTTGCAGGTTAAATAAGCAAATAAATCTTGCTAATTACTTTGAGGTCAAACTTTTCCACCTCTTGAAGATCATATTTAACTTGTCCAAGTCTGAAAAATAAAGAAGTTTAACTAGGTAAAAACTTAAATTCTGTTAAGATTCGGTAATCTGGTGGAATTTTTTCTCTCATATATGGAAGTTAGAGCCTCAAAGGGAATACAAAAGGGAATCTCACAAAAATAGAGGGGAGAACAGTAGCATAGCAAAAGGAACCAAAGAGCGGGTAGAAAGAAAGCAAAAGAGAAGGCACTGGGGAATGAAATAGACCAAATTATGCTATGTGCATGTATGAATATAACATAATGAATCCCACTTTTAGGTATAATTAGAGTGCACAATTTAAAAAATAAATAAATAGAAGGGAGAGCAGTAGGTTAAAGGAAGGAGATTGGGTCAAGAAGGAGGAGAGGACAAGGGGAAGTATTGGGGAATGAAATAAAGCAAATTGTGTTATGAGCATGTATCAATGTATCATAATGAATCTCACTATTATGTATAATTTTAGTGCACAAATAAAACATAAATACAAAAAAAAAAAAGATTTGGTAGTCTGTCTCTTTGTGATTGCTCAGCCAAGTTAACGGTAACAGCTTTCCAGCCCAGGCGTCATTGTAATTGAAGGTATGCTCAGGTATTGATCTTATCGTTCATTGAGAACTTTTAGCCTGATGCTTAAAATTTGCTAGATTCACAGACTTTGGAATATTTTTCCTGAGTCTGACCTCCTGTATTGAGCTTGGTAATCTCACTATATTTCTTTTTATATAGTAAAATTTGTTTTGTTTTGTTTTGTTTTGTTTTAAGTTATGAGCTTTCCCTAGTTGAAAAGTTTCCTCTCAGTTCTATATACCCTCTCTCACTCCCATATTAACTGTCTCTGAAAATTCACTAAAAGTGATACATATTTTGAGTTATTGGAGTGCTTTTGCTAAAAATATACCAAAAACAAAACAATAATCAACACAGCAAAACCTCAGGAACTATGACAGAGTAAGATATCACTATATTTGAAAATTTTAAAAACTTTGTCTACATGAGCACTAATGAATTGGATAAGGGTAAAACTAGAGGTAGAAAGATGTCAGATTATGGTAGGAGTGGGAAGTTTAGGGAATGTGTCTATCTTAGAATTACTGCAGGTCTAGGGAAGAGAATCACTTTGTTTCAAAGCACAGCATAACAATTCTGTATTGTAGTCCTTCCATAGTTTATCAAAATCAATTTCACAACTATTAATTTTCAAATATAATATTTTTATAATTTATTTTTCAAAGCCATGATCAATCTGTGGCATCAAATGTTCATTAAGTCTGATCTTTTAATTTCAGCTGATATTTGATCAGGAATGTCAGAAAACAAATACTGGAGTCATTAATGTCTATCATAGAAGTTCATGGCTATCCAAGGAATCTAGATTATTAACAATTGACTTGATTATTCTAACATACAGCCACATTTTCAGAACTCCTATTATAATTTAAAACACAATTACAAATATTTTTATCTCATTCTTAGATGTTAAAAGAAGTATACATTGACTGTTATTAGTGTGACTATAATTCTTTGGAAATGACTGAGGATTGGGGAACTAAAGTTAATTAAAAAATTAATGCATTAAAACTAATGCATTAAAAGCATTATAGAAATCAGACTTATAAGTAAGATTATTTCTACTATATTTTTATTCCTTATTTTTTACTTTCTTGGTTCTTATACATAACAGTAGAATATAGCTTGATTATTTCTTCTTGTCAAGTTTTTTTCTGAAAACAGGATAAAAAGTAAATAAATGTTTAACATTCATTTAGTAGATGATAATAAAGTCTTTGTAATATAAGTAAGCTGTATATAAACTTTGCAAAAAATTAAGTGAAACCTAATGAAGAAAAACTTACAGCAGAAAAATAAAAAGTAAAGTTCTATAGCAGATCAATGTGAAAGAATGTAATTCAAATTAATTACAATTGCTCTCATGTTACATGTTTCTGGAATAGAAAAAAAGTTTCCTGGTAATTTTGGCTATGGATATTTTCTTAAATGTAGAAAGAAATCAAATTTAAAGTAGTATGATATAGAATATAAAATAAAAATTAAAATACATTCATAATTTTTAAAATATTGTACTTAGTATTGCCATTATAAACTATATTATGAAAAGATGAGGAGGAATATACTACACAAGAAAGCACTTAAAGAAATATGGCTGGGATACTATGTTGAATAAAAATAGAAGATAATACAACAATGATTTCATATAAAATAATTTTGTAGAAAGTTTTCTATAGGTCAATAGTGTAATGTAGTATGGACAGACATGGAATTTCTTTGTGGCATTATTAAAAACTCAACAGAGGCCCAGTTAGAAACAAAGAAATACAATGATCATATCTACAGGACACAAAACAATGATAATATAATTTAATCCTAATCACATAGTTTTGTGCTATGTGATTTTTAAGAAGTTTGATTTGCATACCTCAAGGCTATCTTGGTGAAATCTGTGATAGTAGAAAACATACACTGATAAGATATGTCTCATGTTTTATCAAATATAAATGAGTATCTTGGGTTCTATTTTAATCAACCTTTTGTCATTTTCATGCAGTGCATAGATCTTTAAAACTGTAACAGAAAATACATATTTCACATTAATGCTGAAATAGCAAATATGAATCTCACATCACAGACGTGCTTTAAAAATGTGTTCTCATAATTTATAGTTCAAAATCACTATTATGTTTGGTTAGCAAGAAATATCACAAGTCCTTGGCTCTCAAGAGTTCTAATTCTCGTTCTTATACTTAAATACTTTCAGTACTTTATATACTTGGAACCAGAAGGCAGGAAGGAAAAAATTTTGCAGAAAATTTTTCTATCTCATCTGCCTCAAAAGTAGATTGGGACAAGTAGGCTTTGTTTGCTACTTACTTGAATGAAAGTCATAAAAAAAGAAAAAAGCAGATTTTGTACATACTTGCCTATGACTTAGAAAATTATTCTGTCACTTTCTAATATATCACTTATAATTGATGTGAATGATAGATGGTTTCCTTAAGATTTGTCTTTCTCCATTCTACTACTTGAAGTATTTTTCCTATTCTGTCCAAATTTTTCTGTGTAATGTGTACAAAAATGGGAATGTTTCTCAATTCCTTTGAAAAACTTATCACTTCCTATAGTAATACCTTTTTTATCTCTCTCTTTGAAGATTAACAAAGTGTTGAGTTAGGTTTCAGTGATACTATAAAATACTATAAAAGCTTCTAAAACTTAGAAAAAAAATTATATATTTTCATGTAAATTAAGTTTAACCTATAATATTATCTAATGTTAAAAAATAGTTAATGTATTATAAGCATTACTAAAATCTTAAATTTCTTAAATTTAAAACAATATTACATAAATGTTTTAATGAATCAATGAATAAAGTAAATGACAGTTTCTTTTGTAAACTTTTCTTAATTTATCATCAAAATGAACCAAAGAAGGATATTACAAAGAACATAATTGCTGCGCTTTTAAATGAACACTATACTTCCATATAATTTGTTAATTCACATATTGTTAAAATATTATTCACATATTCAAAAACTGCTCAAGAGAGGCAGTCCTTTGCAAATATATGGATGACTTTCTCCTACCTGGGGTAATATGACCAGGAATGTGTAAAGTGGCCAGTCAATTTAGCAAGACACAGAAGTAGAGAAGGAGAAAGTTTTTGAAGCCCAACTTTGCTCTTGTCAGGAACTGTGTGTTGCAAAATAAAAGGCAATTATATATATGGAAGCTTCCCATTTCCTATTGCTAAGTGCCTCTTTATCCTTGAAAAGATATTTTTAGAATTTGGTTTTCAACATCTCATAAATACTGTTGAAAAGAGGGTGGATCACAGCATTTTCCAGTGAACAATCACTTGGGCAAGTTCCTTCTGTGCAGCTCATTATCATAAAATGACGTCCTAAACCTGATTGACCAGGTCTAATCTCAATTTATTGTTGTCCTGTCTATAGTCATTTATGAAGGTATGAATAATACTTGAAAATCATCGCCTACACTTCAATTAATCCACTGTGGCTCAGATTTGATCTTCAGTACATACTAAAGCCATAAGCATCAAAATAATTATAATAATGTAGTTCAATTCTTCCTGGCTGTATATCCTTACCACATTGTTTTCTCATTGTTTGTGTAGAACCAAGCTTAAACTAATTACTGAATATAGCCAGTATACATTTTTGTATCATAATAAATAAATAAATAAATAAATAATTGACTCTAAAAGTTCACAAATCAAGGAGAAATAAATCAGAACTAATAAACTAGATTTACTGAAGTTTTTATAATTCTTAATCATAACTTATTCCAAATTTATCAATTGCCAACTGAAGAAAACTGGGATGAAATTTATGGTATCTGTAGATTTCTATGTAAATCAATTAAGTTCACAATTATTATATACAGGTACAATTTACACATATGAAGGAATTATTAATTTTAGAAGTTTGTAACATCCATTATTTTGATTTAATATTTACAACAAATGCCCTAAAATAAAGTTTAACAAGGAAAACATGTGCTTAATGACTAAAATTTCAAGTTGAGGACTAAATTCAAGAACCAGACACATAAAATTCAGATATATTTGCTATAAAAAAATTTCAAGATAAGTTAATCATGTGCTGTAAGGTTAAAATATACTTATAGGACTTATTTAAAGAAAAAAAAATATGGCAAACATTATTATATACCAGTTATCCACACCTCCATAATTAAATAAGTAATCCTGAATTAAACAATGTCATTATATTGCAATAGTTTTATATTTTTGATTATAGCACATCAAAAGTCAAAGAGTTTGTTAGAGAATCCCTGGAGGTATTTTCACTACTCTGCTTTCTTATTGTAAACTTGATATAAAATGCATGATCATCATTATAATAGCAAAGCATTTTCATTATCTTTTAATGGATCTAACTTCTGGTATAGAATGTGTGCTGTGCATGATATTGCATTTCAATTGAGGAAGCCAGGATTTTGTATCTGTGTTTTAGTAAGGAGGTAGCACATGGGATTTAGTTGGTTTTGTTATCAAATCTTTTCCTGCTCAAAGTTTTCAGAAAATATAAGATTTGTAACATCCATAATGGTTTATAGTGATTATTTTTATTAGTATTACTATTATCTTATTATTTTGCTTTTCACATAAAAAAGCAAAGGATTTATGTGTGCTAAGTTTTCCAAAAATTACTGGAAACAATGCAAGTATTTCCTTTTTATTATTTAATTCCATTTGTGTTTCTGGATTTTAAGAGAAGAAATTTGTACTTTTTAATAGATAAATTTATTGATCAAGTTCAAGGATAAATACACCCCAAACCACCCACTTTCCTATAATTTCCAAATGATACAGATAAAAAATAATAGGCAAAATACTAACAATTATATGAAGAAAAAGAAGAAAATAAAAATGAAAATTCATAGAGGGAATTACAAGAAGCAAAGAAAACGACAATTGGGAGAACAAATAAAAGCAAACTCCTATGATTAGGCATACGGAAAACAAAAGAACAGGTGCTCTGAATATAACTTGTCATTTGTTCTTCTGTCTTAAGCAGCTGCTTCTTCTTTCCCAATGTTTCTTTTTAAATCCATCTGTGTCTTGGCAATTTATTCAGATTTTTTTTTTCAGATAGTTTGTTAAACTATCTCCTTTTTCCTTTTTCTTTCTTCTTTCTTGGTATATTTTTATAGAAAATGTTTTGGTTTTTGGACAAAAAAATGCATAGTGTTGAATTTGCATTGGAGACATCTCTATAAGATCACAAAGGATGTACACTAAAATAAGGACAAAAGATGTAGTATAGTAAATCCATAAACCATCATACCATCATTTATTATTATCATCATCATCAAGTATTATATATTGTAATTATATGTGCTCTACTTTTATATGAACTGCAGATCAGTAGGTTTGTTTACACCACCATAAACAAAGATATGTGGTCAATGTGTGTTGTGTCATGGCATTTAGATCACTACAGGGTCACTAAGTGATAGAGATATTTTAGTTCCCTTATAATCTTGTGGGACCACTGTGGCACATGTGGTTTATCATTGTCTAAAACTCTCTGTACATACATGCATGCATACAACTTAGATATTAGCTTTATCCTCCAAAAAGGCCTATGTCCAAAGAGCATTAAATATTATGCTGCTATTACAGAATATATGCTCTTTTTACAGAAATCAATGAAAATGCTCCAAGATAATAGAATTATGTTAAAAGATCATAATGACCAATGTTATGGGCCCATCCCTGAAAGAATAATGCTAGAAATAGCTTTAAACATATTGAATACAAATATACATTATTCAATAGTGACTCATAAGCATAAGGAGAAAGGGGAGAGGGGAAAGAGAGAGAGAGAGAAAGAGAAAGAGAGAGAAGGATTTTTAAAAGGCAAATTAATATAAAGGAAAAGATAAATTTAAAAATCATTATTTTTGCTAGCCCCAAAGTAATTAGTAAACCAACTAAAAGTCATTGGTGTACATTTCATCCAGTCTCATGCTATCTTATATTATGGCATACACAATTAACATTCATTTTTTTCTTTACATTATCTGTGGCTCAACTGAGATTGCCATTTACTCCAGGTTGTAAGTTGGGTTCAGACCAATCTCATGTGTTTCTCATTCTTCTAAGGCCAGCCATTTTCCATGTTACAGTATTTTCATAGTGAAAGGCACTTGTGCAAAAGAATAAGTCAAACTGGTCAAGGAAATTTCAAGCCACTGTTTTCATCTCATCCCCAGATATCCCATTGGCCAAATCAAGCCACAAGGTCTAGTCCAGTCTTCTAGACTATTCTAGAAGACAAGTGATCTATTTACCCCACAAAACATTCCCTTACAGACAGAGGTACTATTCTATAAGATGTGTTGTGATAGATAAATTCTATATGTGAAATTCAATTGGATTCTATAATTTAAAAAAACAAAACACTGTTGATAAACTGAAAATCTTACATTCAAACTATTAGATAAAATTGCTAAATTAATGTTAATTTTATATAGTGTTAAAATGTTGTGTTATATAGACCATCCTTGTTCTTAGAAGATCCATGCTGAATATTTTTAGGTTGACACCTCATGACATCTGCATCTTACTTTTAAATGGTTATATAGATAGATGGTAGATAGGGAAAATATAATAAAATATAAAACTATTCTTGAATTGTGAGTAATAAGACACCATGAATAATTAATTTGCATCTGGAATATTTCTCAAAGGCCCATGTGTGAAGGACTTGATTTCAGCTTGGTTCTATTGAAAGGTGTTGAAAACTTTAAAAAATATGGGGCCTAGAGGGACATCTTTATGTCATTTAAAGGGAATAAAGGGACTCTAACCCTTTCGTCTCTTTAGGATCCATTCATGAGGTGAATGGGCCTCTGCCACCACATACCTCTCCCATGATATGACATCATAGGCCCAAAGCAATAGGGCCAATGTATCATGTAGAAAACCCTCTAAAATTATAAGCCAAGATAAACCTTTTCTAAGTTGAATTATTTCAAGTATATACAATGGTAATAGAAAGCTAGCTAACATATTGAATAGCATCATTTTGGGGATAAAAATAAATCATATCAATCAGCTTAATATGAATATTTAGATAATAAAGAAGTATCTCTGAATAGACATAAGTGCTGAAAAAGTTTAACATTTTAGAAAGTATTAATATTTTATAATCAATAAGTTCTCAAGAAAGTGATAGAGTATATGAATATAAATTTATTAGAGTATTAAATATTGACATTTACTTAAATGAGATATTCTAGTTATATAAAATTATCATGATTTTTGTATAATTAACAAGAACACTTAGACATTATTTTCAATGACTGTTACACATAAAATACACCAAACAAGCATACTAGTTGTCCTTGGGTTTTTACAATTTAAATGAGGGTGGAAAGGCCAATACTATTAACATCATTTTAATATTGTCACATTAGTGATATAAGTAATAAATGGATTCTATATTTTTATGAGAGGCTAAATGAAACTTGCAAATTTTGTTTGGTAATCCCTTGTGATAATGTGAACAACTGTATAAGAATCATAAATTGTTGATTACTGTATTGACACAGAGATTAATATAGAATATTGTAGCAATGAATCCTTTGGTAAGTCCAATTCTACTTTGGTGAACTGTGGCTGATTATAAAGAGATAATTGGTTTACTTATAATTGAATTAACATTCACATTTCCTCTTTTTAATCCATTTATGCACTTAAAACAACTTAATGAAACCAATCATTTCCAGTTAAAATTTTCTTAAAGCAATTTACTTTTAAATTTGCAGTAATATAAATATAAAATTAACTATTTAAAGTATTTTAAATTTGGAGTTCCATTGTTTCAAGTATACCTATCACTTTTCTCTTTCTGAATCTCACAAGTATTTTAGCTTTTGATTTACTGTGATCAATACACTTGTCAAGATCAACTTAGGGGCTGGGGTTGTGACTCAGCAGTAGAGTGCTTGCCTGGCATGTGCGAGGCCCTGGGTTCAATCCCGATACCACATAAAAATAAATAAACAAAATAAAGGTACTGTGTACAACTAAAAAACAAATATTAAAAAAATATCGACTTAGAGGAGGGAAAAATTATTTGGGTGTCATGGTTTCAGAAGTTTCAGTCTACAAATGACTGAATCCTTTGATCTATGCCCAAGGTAAGGTAGCACATCATGGGTAAAACACTCAGTACAGGAAAGCTGCTTGTGGTGGGGTCTAGAATCAGAGAATAAGAGAAGAGAAGAGGAAGTGGCTGAAGAAAGAATAATACTTACTGAAAATATACCCAATGATCTACCTCTTCCAGCCATATCCCCCACCTGTCTACAATTACCACTAGTCCATTCAAACTAGATGGTAATAAGTTTAGAGCTAATTAGGTCAGAGCTCTTATAATCTAATCCTTTTACTTCTTCACAAAAGGTATTATTGGGAATGTATTGGTTTTTATTCTCTATTTCAAAATTTTCAGCTCTAATCTTAATTATTTACTGTCTTCTATTGGGTTTCAAATTAGTTTGTCATTGATTTAAAAGGGCCTTGAGATAGATCAATTAGATTGTTTATTTGGGATCTCACTCTCTTTCTCTCTTAATGTGAACATTTAATACTAAAATCTTTCCTCTTGTTACTGACTTCAGTCTGTACTGGAGATTTTTGGTATGTTGTATCACTATTCTCATTTGATTCTAGAAAAATTTTTGAAATTTTTCATTTCTCCTATAATCCGTTCCTCAATTAAACGAATACTGTTTATTCTCTAAATGTTTCTCAGGTCAGATGAGGAAAACATCAGTTCCTTATAATCAATGAAAAGCCATTCAGGGAAGAATTTTTAGCCACACAAGTGGTTGGAAAGGAATATTCTTGCATTAATAAGAATTTTGGGTGATATCTCGTATCCAAACTATAATAGCAAGCATAATACATGTATATGTCTTATTCATGTATAAATAAGAAAATTTTGTTCTAGCACATCCTATTTTTAATATATTTTTATAGTTTTTAATAATATGCCATGAAATGCCTGCATCATACCAATTAATTTTCTTCTCATTACTTTATACCTGTTCTTTTTTGAATAAATAAATAAAATGAGCAAATTCATAATAATCTGTGGGAACAAGTGCATGGAGTACTGCATACATGGCATACATTAAGGGTGTCAGAGTGGCAGGCCACTCTCTTTGTGCTAGGTGCATGAGCAGCAGGCTACCTACCCTGTAGGCACAGCCCTGGGCATGAGGTCATGTGTTGTAGTCCTGGAGCTTACTCCACTGCCTGCTCCTTAATTGGTCGCTGCAAGGAGAATTAGTAAGAAATTGTATTGGTGGCTGCCTATAATCTGCTTAGCTACTGCCTGAGTATATATACATGGTAACTGTGCAATAAAATCAGACCTGCTTCCTGCTTGGTCTCCAGAGGTCTTGATTAGTGACTCCACAGCCACATGCTCCTCTACCATGTTCCGTGGACCTCCTTGCTGGACAAGAGAGAGCTCATGCAATAATTCCTATGGAAAATTACAATGGTGGTGTTTATTTCAGAGAAAATTGGTTATCTTCATAGTAATAAAGTTTTAATTTAACAAACCTTGTGTTGTATAAATTTGTAATTCTCATGTATGTGGAAGACTTTCCTGTTGGGTTCCGTACCTTCCTGGAGTTGGCTAGACTCCTACATTTCTCAAACCTGATTGTACCTTAACATCACCTGATGAACATTTAAAATATAATTACTCATGCTTAGGTTCTACACAAAGAATGTTGATGTTTATCAGTTGGAAGGAGGATAAACATTCTTCTCATACTAGCTACTATGCATATTTTGAATTCATCACTCATACACAAAGATCATCAAGAAAAAAATCTTCATGATTTGAGATAATGAACAAAGAAATATTAATACAAATTTTCCCTTTTCCAAAATCTGCTATCTTTATCTCAGACAAATAAAAGCATTCTATATTCTGCGGTTTTCCAATTGAAATGAATGTGGACAGAAATTAGATGCTCGCAAACAATTGTTAAGTGATGCTCATTTGCCTCTCAGCTTTCATTGTTCCATGTTAGACAGTGGGTTTCAGTGTAAACAAAACTCTAAGATTCCTCTATACTCATCAAAATTATGAGGTCTTTCTTCAGTAAAGTGGGGGTACTCTCATTGGATTGAATTATACTTTTTAACACTTACACACTGTAATAGGTATGTGACAAAATTCTTTCCACAAATTAACTGTGTTATTTGGTTTATAACCTTATAGGGTTATATATAACTATAATGTTTATAATGGTAGCGAAGAAATGCATACTACTAATAAAGAAACTAAAGCACGGTTTTATTGATTTCAATTTTCCAATATTTTGAAACACTTTCCATGTGTTAACTATCCCCCTTAATTTGTACTATCTGTAAATTAAATGAATACCACTATTAATTTCTCTTACACTAGTGATAAAAATATTTAACAAAATGGGGCTATCATAGAGCACAGTAATATTTTTACAGACATCATAACTTGACACTATTAAAATATGCCCTAATCACACTTAGTTGTAGTTGTAACTGTTCCATCAAGGTTCTCAAGTCAGATCAGGAAAATACCAGTTCCTTAGAATCAATAAAAAGCCATTCAGGGAAGGATTTTTAGTCACCTAAAGGTGGAAACGGATAGAATGGATATGGTTAAGTTTGTATTTTGAATGAACCATGATTGAACTATGGAGAAGGTTTTAGATAGTGCCAGAGGAGGTAATACTAAGAGTAGTGTTCCATGAAAGAATGATAATGACTGTATTATTATTTCCAGTTATGATTTACCATAAACATGGACACTTAAAATGAAGTACATTATATGTAACTTATTCCACAAGTCAAAGACAGGCCAAGTTTAACTGGGCTCTCCGTTAGATCTCTCATGTGCAAGATGTCAACTATGGCTGGAGATTCCCCAAAACCTCACTTTGGGAAAGATCTACCCATGTACTCACATGCTTACTGATTTGTGCAGAATTTCCTGAGTTTCTTATGTCTGTTCTAATAAAGATCTTGGTTCTTTGCTGGGTTTTGGCCAAATGCTATCCTTACTTTTTTTCCATTTGGACTCTCCATACAATAGCTCATGACATGGGTGCTTTCCTCAGTAAAGCCAACAACAGGAGGAGTTGGAAGGACATGTAAAAATGTAATCATTTCCCGTTGCATTTTCTACATTTTGTTGTTAAGAAGCAAGTCACAGTTTCTTTCCAGAATCAAGTAGAGTAATGGGCTGGAAGAATAATGTAAGTGAGTGGATACCAGAATGCAGAGGTCATTAAGACCCATCATAGAACATGTGCACACAGTAGTTTTGACTTGGTATAGTTATTTATGATCCAAATAAATTAACACTTCTTTAGATAATTAGAAAGTATGATTGACTTGTCAGTGGATGGAATAAAGCAGGAGTAGAAAAACGATTTTCAGAATATTCAGCAATTGACTAGAGGAAAATGTTAGTATTTACCAACATGAAATAGATATTTGTTTATGTTATTGTTTATTGGGGTTATGGCATGTTTGAATTAAAGTGTCAATATAGCCAAAACTAGGGGGATCAATTGATACACCCAATTCATCCCTTTGTGTTTTGACATTTAAGCTAAAGAAATTTATAATTTTAAAGAGGAAACCCATATTATTTTTTAAATATTTTTTTCTAGGAATCTTGAGGAAATTACAATTTTTTATTCCATACATAGTATGGAATACTGTATTCTATCATAATTGTAATGCCTAGAAATAGATCTACTTCTTAAAGAAAGAGAACTTTATGTACCATCAGGGAGTCTATAGGTTTGTTCCAGGGAGGAATTATGAGTATAGTTTATATGTGTATATTATTTCACCCTAAGAGTTCATGAAATGTGTCTGAATTGATAAAAATGAAGTCCTAATATGGAATTTGCAAAATTAATTTTCTGATATTTAAGTAGAACTATATAAAAGTTCTGGTATTTCAGTTTTTAACCTATTATAAAGGGCAATTACACATGATTCAATGTAATATTACACTATTGGAGGTGACTGATGATCTGCTATCAGAAATCTGATTTGAAAACTGGTGTCCACATATCCTGTGGAATCTCATCATCTGAGTCATTTCATATGAATTAACTATTAATATACATAATAATTAATATTTACCAAGACTATTTTGATATGGTAGTAAAGGACATATACATTATGAAGAAATAATTATTGTTTCCTAGTAAAATAATCTATAGACTCAGATGGAAAACATTTCTTAATGATAAGTCTGCTCTGCTTTTATGTAATTACATCACTGCCAGAAAGTACACAAATGAAATAGAATTCATAGTAGGTATTAACTCTAATTTCTGCATGATTCACTTGAATTTCATTGTTCAAATATAACTGATACAGTCACAGTTGCTTAGAATACAAATTAATTTCTAACTGTCTATTGAAATCATATTATTCTTGCTGCATTTCAGAGACTATATTCTGCATAATCGTATACTTTGCCATGGGGATTTTATTTCTAATCTTCTGTTTTTAATGGCCTTTTCCTTAAAGAAGGATTAAACTTTTACACATTTTAGAAAATTTCCTGATCAATATTCTAGCCTCAGAGAATTTTATGCAGGATAGAAAATCTCCATTTTCCATTATATGGCTGCCTTCTCCATAGGGCAATATTTTGCTTTTTATTTTTTTCCCCCGCTTAGTTCAATCTGGACACCACTTTCCCGAAAACTTATGATTTTAAGTGAATTAAGTCTTCTTAAAGTTTATTTCCTCAATATGATGTAATGTGCTCTAATAATACATTACATGTTCTAATATCAATCTTTTATTTAAAAAATTAAGTACAGTTCACAAATCTATCTTGGTCTCCATTGCTCTTTTCTTTATAGATTTAAACTCTCATTGATATTCAGACTCGAGATGTTCTATACTGCAGTAGGTACCTTCAAATCCTGGACAATATTATTACTGATATATTTAAGATAAATATGCTAAATATATAATACAGTTTGTGACTTTGAATCTTTGGTTTTCTAAAACCCATTTCTTATTGTTGCTAAGGTTGTTTTGTCTTTATTATCTCCTTCTGAACTATTTTAGTAGTGGAAAGTCACCTTTAAGTTTACACTTTCCCTCTGGAAAACATCTATTATTGTATGTATTCTTAAACAAAAGACCTGAAAAATTACATCATTTCCCTCAAGGAAAAAGTCAGGTGAATCTGCATCAAACCACATTTTCATGTTTTAACATCAAAAATAATAATTGGTTCCACCAACCTCACCTCAGTCTCTGCATGAAATACTACATTACAATAAAAATAAACTAATTGCATTTTTTTCAAATACACAATATGTCTTTTCTAATTCTCCTGTTTTTCTTGCATAATTGTCATTTCCGAATTTTATACATTTTTCCTACTTTTTAAAGATTGGTGTCTTCAATCAATTTCTGCAAAAAATATGTCCTGACTCATCTTGAGACTATGTTCTTTCTTCTCTTTCTCTTCAGCATCCTAGGATGCACCAATATTAGCGGTTTCTACTTTCCTTAGGTGCACAGGAAACAAAAGTGTATCATCTACTCCCTTGTATTTTAGATTCATAAAATACTAGAATATTTTGTTTTTTAAATTATTCTTGAGAAATATTTTATACCACTGTATTTTCCTTCCCGCTAGTCTAATTTGCTACTCAGTGAGAAGAGTAATAACTTGATTTCTCCTAAAACAAAATACCTAAATTGATATTTTGATCACTATGTGTTCTTTTCATCCATCTACTTTTAATCATTTTACATAATTCTATGATCAGATTCCTGCCCACATATATCTAGTCTTATTTTTTACTTTTAATTTCTCTACAATGATGAAAATCATAGCCAGATATGAGAGGTTCCACTTTTATTGTTTGTCTGTTTATTGCTATGGGTATGGGAACCTATTATTTTTGTTCTCTCCTTTTCCCTTCTCAGTACATTTCCCTTCAAACCATAAACATAATCTTAAGTATTATCATTTAGTCTACATTCTGCTTGGTTGACTCAGCACTACTCTAATGAAAGCTTTTGTTAGAACAGAGAAGTACTTTGAGTGCTATATGGATCATTTTTTTTTTTCAAACTTTCATAGCTTCTTTTACTTCACAAACATCTATCAACTGTGTATCTCGGTCAATTCCTTCCTCTTTCACGTCTTTATCATTTCTTATCATAGAATTGCCTGTTGTCTTGAAATATATTCCCTGCGTATATATTATTCTTTTATTCTTTACAAACTGAGTTATTATTTTCTTAGTTAAGATTCTAACCCATGTCTCCCAATGATAAACAGTATTTCAATGCATTAAGCTATTTCTTTTAAAATTTATGTTTTTCAAAGTAAAAGCAAAAATAATGATATATGGACATTTGTCACTCTGTGTTGTTTCTTTATAAATTGCAAAATGAAAATCAAATTTGGCTATATCATGCATTTCTAGGAGATTTGACTTGGGTTTTATAAAAAAATATTAACTGGGAAGCTTACAAATAAAAATTTATTTGTCACAGCTATGGAGGCTGAGAAGTCCAAGATAAAGTCACTTACAGATTTATGATCTGGCGTGGTGGGTACACTTTCTCATTCATAGGTAGGACCTTCTAACTGTCCATATGTGGTGGAAGGGTCAAGGAAGCTCTGAGTTCTCAGTTCTCTCTCTCTCTCTCTCTCTCACTCATCTTTTATTTATTTATTTTATTATTTTTATTAATTTTTTAAAATTTATATATGACAGCGAAATACATTACAGTTCTCTTTTTTAAGTGCATTGTCACGAGAGCTCTGTCCTCATGACCCAATTACATATCAAAAGCTCAACCTCCTAATACCATATGATTGGCTGATAGATTTTATAATGAAGTTAGAGGTGGCATAAACATTCATGTACCAATAGGTATTAAACTACATAAATATTTTGTAACCTTAAGTATGTCAATTTCCTGCAAACTAGTTTATTATAACCAGATAAAATGTGTTATTTCTAACATTTGAGTGGGCAAAATATATAAGAGATATAGGAAAAGGAAAGAGTAAATTATTGAAGTTCAGCTTACTTACCCATATTTAGTAGGTTGTATGGCAGAAGACATGAACTGGTAGCTGAACTCTGCCAAACCAAAGACATGAAGTAATTTTTCATATATAGGTAGGGCCTGCACTCCCCTCAAAATAATAGAATGCCAATATATTCAGAGTAGACCAGTCAATGTGTTAAAAACGACTAATAGCAAGATAATGAGTCCATTACATTTGGAAATTTCTCTTAAAATATGGAAAGCCTCTTGGAAGTGTGCGTGTATGTGTGTGTGTGTGTTTGTGTGCATGCTTGCACAGGTGTGTTAGGGTTGGTGGGAGTCAAGATAATCATAATTGCTTATTTAAAGTCTTTTTCTTTTGTGAAAACAGGAATTTCTATCTTAAAGTCCATAGCATGGATAATTAGAAGCTAAAGTAAATATATTTACCTCTATTTAAACCAAACAAGCTTTGCATAGCAGAAGTTCTTGAGTCAGTCTTGTCAGATAGTATAGGGGTTGTGTGTCACACAAGTGTTCAAGTATCCATGAAATGATTGCTGGGTTAGAATGCTGTTGTTTAGAATGTCTCTGAGTCCTTTCTAAGCCCCACATTACCAGTAATTTTAAAATATCTTCTTCCCAAATGGACAGTTTAAATCTTAAGTGGAAGATGATTGTTCTACTTCTCTTCTGTTAGAAAAATGGCATTTCCTATCTTTTTGCTGTGGATTGAGCAGTGTACTTATTGGATTTCAAATATACTGCTTTCAATTCTATAGATTTTTATTTCTTTTATTAACTTATATGAATAATAAGGATGACATTGCTTTCAGAGATTATGTTTAATTGTATAAATGCATTTAATTTTACTTAACTGATACAGAAGGCACATTTCTTCCTAAAAAAATATTTTCGTAACACTTTTGTCAGACATTGAGCTTTGCTTGTATATTATTTAACTTTCAGGACAATATATTTTCAAAGACAAAACTAATATGTAGCATAATAAATTAATTAGTCTCATTACACACTTAGCAGGCAAAGGACCAGGATATCTAACAGAATCAGAAACACATCAAAGTCTTTATCTTTAATAACTACAATATATATATATATATATATATATAATAAAAAAATAAATAAGCATTTATTTTCTTTTTTTAAAAACTTGAAATGGTTATATTTCTAATCAACCATATACAACTAATAGCTGTTAAAATATACAATAAATAGAAATAATTTAATACTTATAGTTTCATATTTACAAAATAAATAGTGTCCTCTAAAATTTATGGTTTCAAAATATATTTGTGACAGACCTATATAAGTTCATCAATAAAATGTTTTCAAATATAACTTTGTATTACCTTAGGGTAAAATTTGTGAGGGAAAGGAATGGAAAAGCTTTAAAGAGGCAATATATTGTTTAAAATGTCTAGTCATGGAAAAGCATGTCCATGTATTTTTGAAACAGGCAGTAGTGTATGTTTTTTTTTTAGATGTGTGGTCTCCCCCAAAAGCTCATGTGTGAGAAAATGCAAGAAGGTTTGGAGGATAAATGATTGGTTTGTGAGAGTCTTAACCCAATCAGTGAATTAATCACCTGAAGGAATTAATTATGTGGTAATTGAAGGCAAATGGGTGCAGCTGGAGGAGGTAGGGCATTGTGACTTTGAGGCATACATTTATATTTGGCAAGCAGAGATCTCACTCTCTCCTTCCTGATCACCATCTGAGCTCCTTCCCTTTGCCACACTCTTCCACCATGATGTTCCACCTCACTGGGAGCCCTGAGGAATGGAGCCAGCCTTCTATCTACTAAGAACTTAATATTGTGAGCCCTCAAATTTTTCTCTCTACAGATGTGCTGGTCAAGTTTTACAGTCATAGCAGTGAAAAAAACTAACTAAAACTGTGGGTGTCACCAGAAAGTACTGAGGAAGTACTGAGGGGGACTTCCTCAACTCAAGACAATAGGGTCCTTGGCATGTGCTGTAGAGAAGACATTCTTGATGTGTCAGATCTTGAGGCACTAAGATTTATTTAGGAATTCAAAGAATACACATTCAAGGAAGAATGCAGACTATCTCAAGAGTGTGAGACACTTTTTGAGTACTCAGGCTCTTTTTTCAAAGAAAAATTGGTGAAGGGTGAGCACCAGAGTGTATATGGACTGACATTGGTTAATAGTGGACTGGCAGTTCTCAGGATCTTTTGGTTGATGTCTCTCCATGATCTGATAAATAGAAACATTGGAAAAGTACCCTATATTGTAGGTTTCTGGGGGAAGTGTAAGTTTCCTATCTCTTCTTGTTCAATCTATTCTAAAAATGTGTGTATTAGTAGACTCATTAATAGTGCACAGGACAATTTTCAGAAATGTATAAACTTCCAATAGCTTTAATATTGTGAGTAAATATTTGAAAATTTCCCCAAAATTTGAGAGTGACAGTCCTAGGAGAGAGAAGTGGCTTGGGAAATGACAGGTGTGGGAGGAATACTGGCTTTGAGAGTGATTGTATGAAGAACTTTAGCACAGGGTTTTCAGATTAAAATTATATTTTCCTTGTCTTTCCTTTAGTTTCATTTCCACCTATCATTTTTTTATTTCTTCTATCCAACCTTGGTGGGTATCAAATTATTTTGGTATTTAGATTCCATTATATTTAATAATAGAGTGAAATAGTTCCTATTTATAAATGTGAATATTATAATATGCTAGAAATTGTGTTTTGCAACTATTTAAACTAATATTGACATAATTTTTTAGTATATGAGGGGTACTTAGATTTTATATTTATTCTAGGGGACACATGAGCAAGAAAATTTGAAGAAAACTGACATAGAGAGACCAGCAAGTAACCATTATGGAATATCTAATTCAGTTTTTACATACTGAATGTGCCTGTACATCAAGAGATCCTGCATTTGGTAACAAGGGATCTTTTACAGATTTTTTTCCATTGAGGTGGTAAAAATAGAGGACAAAAATGGATGTTCACTGCCTATACCATACCATCCTACTTTTTATTTCTTATGGTTCCCCTTAGAGAGCACAAGATCTGAAGGTTGTTAAGATTCATGTTCTTTCATTTAGTTTTCATTAAGCTTCCAGCTGGAGTGCCCTGGAACCAAAGCTAGTTGTAATAGCTCTCAAGTTCCTTTCTCATCAGTTTCAGGTAGGTATAAAAAGAAGTGATAATTGGAGTTATTTCCCTGAAAACTAGATAGATGTACTCCTTTTTGTGGTTGAAATACAGTTCTAGATTGTGGGACGCCATCCTCACACGTGATTTGAGTTACCTCCCTGGTTGGGTGAGAGGCGCTTAGACACAGCTGTGTCAGAGCTTTCCCCACCCTTCTCCAGGTCAAGGGCTTGTCCGTGCAGAGGCGTGTCTGGCCACTACCCGGAAGACCCAATCGTGGCCCCTGACCTTGGGATGCTGCCCCCCTTAATCTTCATTGGATGGGATTTTCCCCAGAATTTTTTGTTCCCCAATAAAAGTCCACTCCCTGGTGTGTTCTCTCTCGCTAGCCTTTTCAGTAAACCTCACTACCGCATTAGGTGGCTGGAGGCAGGAGCTAGGACAAGCCTTCCTGGAGCTGGTTTTAAAGGTAATTAGAGTCTTGTCTCTTTAATTTAAAACTCCCTAGCATTTTCTCATGGTTCGACCTTATTTCATGAAGCCAGCGTGAGTCGCCTGCTAGACTAGATATAAACTATTTTGTTGTGAGTGGATCTTTGGAATTTTGTTGTAAGATATCTGCTCTAGAGAGTAATTCCACACACCCAATTTTCAGGAAGATGCTAAACTCTACTGGGTGTCTGGATCTCAGGGGCATCTTCAGAACTTCATTCTTTGGGCAAAGCAACTAAATTTCCCCTGATCTCACACACTTCACTAACCAAAATTGGCTTGTACTGAGGAGCAGATGCTGAAAGTAAATGTATCTGTCTGTCCAGTTTCTGTGTTCTTTCCAGCTAATCCTTCAAACCACTAAACCAAAAGGGAAGGTGAGAATCACTCCCCTCTATATCCTTGACCTGAGTTTTCCTGATTGCAATCCCTTGTGTCCACCTCAGTTGTATCCCATCAGGTGGACTCTAGATCTTATGGTGGGTATATGCAAGGACAGTCAACTAATTATTATTATGAACTCCCAAGCTCCTGCTCTAGAAAGCTGCTGCCTAGACATTTCAAGAGGACTTCTTACCTCAGCTCTCTGCTCACCAGCAGAAAGACATGGCACACATTTCAAACACCTGCTTGTCGCTTGCCTCAATCCTGTCCCACTAGTTGGACTTTAGATCTCAAGGCAGCTGTGTGCAAGGACAGTTAGCTAATGCTTATTATGGATTCCCAGCCTTCTGCCAAAGAAAGCTTCTCGTGGTTCCCGGAATCAGCACTCCACTTTCTAGCTGAGAATGGAACAATTTTGTACAGATTACTTTGCCATGCTGCCTCTGTATCATTTATGTTCAGACTGACTCTTCATGGATTTCCCTGTGTCAAGCATTTTTTTTATAGATTTTGTCTCTCTTTCTGACTGTGTCACACCTTCCCTCTGTGGTAAACTGGTGCTGTTAGACATATTGGATAGATTCTAACCTATGTTCAAAGTGCTCAAATTTCTTTGAATCTTAATTATTATATTGAATTTTGGTGTATCCCTTCTGTCATCCACCTTACTGGGAAGCAGTATTCTCATTGCTGGAATCCCAAAACGTGGAGCAATAGGAATAGGAAATCAGACCCTTCCTCTACTCTACCATCTCTTCTCCCTGTTTTCTCTTAATTTTAAAACACTTTTTTTTATGTACACTTTTTCTGTATGGTACAAAAAAGTAACATTAAGTATATTCAAATTTTTATATCATTTAACAAGTAAAAAACTTGCAAAGTTACTTTGTAAGGATTTGGGTTTTTTCCAATACTCCTTTCACTTATCCCCTCCCCCCCATTTTTTTCATTTCCTTGTATTTACTTATTTTTTGTCTCCTTTCTTACTCTCATTTTTATCTTCTTTTATTTATCTCTATTGTTTTTGGGTTTTGGTTTAATTTTTGTTGTTTGTTTTTGTTGAGGAAATTGTTGGTTTTCTTTAAGGTATGTAGAGACAATCTATTGCTTTGTTTCTAGCTCAATAAATATTCAAGTTGTGTTAAAAGGAATTCCTTATGGAATGTGGAGATTTCCAACAGTAAACCATAAGAATATATCAAATTTGCTTCAATGGTTGTCACCCCATCCTAGAGAATTTTCAGATGAATGTAACTAGTGGCTATCTTAGACAGAATAAATTTAAACATAACTTTTCAACAATTTTCACATGTAAGCAATGCTGTAATGTTGTAGTTCTATGAAAGAAAAGTTTAATCTATGTGAAATATAAACCCCAAATCATTAAATTAGTTAACATTGTTTGAAATCTTTTTCATAAAAATTAAAAATTGTGGAATGATTACTCAAATCAATAGTTTTGATTTTAAAATAGTTTATGTGTGTCACTTATAGAAGAATCAATATTCTATTTAGAAACTTACAAATTGCATTAAAAGTCAAGAACATTTGTCTATAAAATACTATATATTTATATTCTTATATATCTAAAGATTTTAGTCCAATCAGATTATTCAGAAAGAATTTTAAAGAAGAATACTAGAACATACTCTGCTCTATTGTGGATTGATATTATTGATTCTTAGAGAGCAATTTCCATTTGTTCAAAAATGACTTTTTGAACTCATGATACTTAGCTGGTAACTGATTCTGTGTGTAGAGTAAAGGCTAGAGGAAAATAGAAAACAACTGAGTAAATCTTATTACTTTGAGAAATTTATCAAGTTGGCTATAACTAAACTAGTAGCACCCTGGGTAAAAGATTAATGAAGAGGTCATAACTGATACTGGATGGCCTTATCAATAGAAATTTATTTTCTCACAGTTCATAAACAGCCATCATCTTTCTGTGTCTTCAAACTTTTTTCTGGTCTTCATTTTATTCAAATTTCTTTGTACAAAAATAACAGTCATATTGTGTTAGGGTTCACCTCAGTGACTTCCTTTAAATTTAATTACCTGTGCAAAGATCCAGCGACAAACATAGGCATGGTTCAAACGACTACACGTCAGTGTGGTCAGTGTTTCAACACCTGAATTTAAGTTTCCACAATCTCACCCGCCTTTTTATATTGATGTATGAAAATTGAGTATGGATCAAAATAAATGTTATTTTCTTACTATAGCTCTATTTCCTATCACAAAATTTCACTAAAGCTTCATTAACACACACAAAAATTTTCACACAAAATTAGAAATGTACCCATATGCACATGCATAATACAATATCTTACATCCCAGTTGTTGAACATATCACCTATTTTTCCTGGCTATTCAAAAATATTTAATTTAATAAACCAAGTATATGGAAAAGTTATTACATGTGACAGATTATCCACAGTCTACTGATAAATGGTAAAAAGAAAAACAATTTCTAAGGTATTAAAGTTGAATTTCTAAATATACTCATAATGGGTTCACCAACAGAAAATGATAAGCTTGTCATTCTCCTTCCTAAATACCTTAAGTGAATACAGAAAGAACAAGGACCTTATGAGCACTATGGTCAACTATAAGCAAGTTGTGAATCAACTTTAAAAAAGTTGTCACTTTCTGATGAATTTAAATTTTTGTCATAGAGAAATGATGAATTTTTACGAAAGACAGATATGTTTAGCCTGCATTAAAACTTCATAAAATATATACATGTATTGAAACCTCACATTGTAAGATATTAAAACACTTTGGATTTCTTATGAGCTTATTGTAAAATGGGGTTTCCATATGATCTAAATATCAAAGACATATTAGGCTTCCCAAAATTATCTAATCCTAAGAATTTTAGGCACATAGAAGTGTGTGTGGAAGGTGGTCATGTGCCTGAGATTAAAGATACATTTTAAATGGAACCATACATTCTGAACAAAAGTTAATATCAAGTATAAGGAGAGTGGGCCCACTAGAGATATAGATGATATTCAGATATACAAAGGTATAAAAGAACATTAATTTTCCATTTATAAATTATTTTTAGGAAAAATATTCAAAACAATTAATGTTTTAGTTGTGATAGGCTTTGAGGAAATTTTAATGTTTTAGATCAACCCTGAAAGTTTTACTTTTACTTAAGTGAGCATTACCTTATTCTAGAATAAAGCAAAGTCATGAAACAATGATTCAACAATTAATGAAGGTCTTATTTATTACAAAGAAATTATTCTACACTTCTCAGTGCTCAGGGGAAAAAAAGTCTACAGAGTCATGACCATGTGTGCTATAAAATTAGGAAGCATTTTTATTCTAAAATGTAACTATTTGTAATGTTACAAATAGAAGCCAAGAATCATTGTTCACAAATTTCTATTACTATCATGCTGTGTCCCAGAAGGCAAACATAGGAAGTAATTAATATTTATAGACTAAGAATGAAGCAAACATTATAAATTAAATAATACTTGTTTTCATACAAGAGTACAGCCAACTAACCAAAAATCTGACAAATGATTTTCTTTGGTTAACAGAAAAAGAAAAGAGAAAGGTAGGTTTTCAAATAGGCTTTAATGTTATTAAATCTCACATTTTACTCCTTGCAAAATTCCAAGATTTTCTGAGGTAAATAATAAACAACTACTCTCTAGTATTTTATTAAAACTTTGTATCCTTCTATATAATGTAGTTACATGCAAATTGTAAACCATGTTTAAGGAGCTTCTGCCAAGCTATGTAGAATCTAATGCAGAATTTGACAAACTGATTGCTAATTAAAAAATCAAAAAACAGTATCAGTGAGCTGAAGTGTGAAGATGTCATTTTCTGCTAGAAGTAAAATCTGACTTTAGATTTTCCAAGTCAGTCAGATGACTGCTAATCCAGAACATACGCTCAGAGAAAGTCTTCAAATTACAATAAAAACCATCTTCAATTTAGTGTCTTTTATTTAATAGCCATGATATTTCAGGGTCACATTCAAATTCAGGAGAGTCACAAGTTGTTGTAAATGTGAATACCTAGGATTTATCATCCATAGAATTTAAATAAAAAGAGATGAAGAAAAAATGTATTACTGAAAATTATTCTTTGCAATCTTTCCTGAAATCCTTTGTCCCAGTAATACAAAGCCATATATAATTCAGAATTCATGGAGATCTATTACTAAATTCAAGTACTCTAATAATATCACTACTACAACATTTTCCAAAGTGTTTTAGTAGGTTCAGGAATTAAGTGATTGCTCAGTGTATTATGTAAGCATACACAACACACACACACATGCACACACACACACACACACACACACACACATATATATATATATATATATATATATATATATATATACACACACACACACTTATATACTATATGTATAAACATACATCAAGCATCAGCAGGAAAAATTCCTTTTGAATTTGTTCAACATAGTGTAGTAGCTTATTGGTAATAATAAGTATGTGCATTATGTTGAAAGCAACAATAATTGGACAAACTTTGTGAAAAAAGTAAATTTTAGAAACTCTTTACTAAATAGAATCAAATTCTCACAAAATACCAGACATGTTAAAAATGGAGAGTTCATAGAATCTAACAGCATAAAAATTCCTATATTTTATGTTATGATTTTCTTTATTTATCTGAGTGTTCAGTCACATGTGCTGATTTAGCTCTCTTTCAAGAGGTTCTTGGGTCTCTTTAAATTGGAAATGCTTTAGAGGAGAATTAAATTACCAGAGGAGGAACCAAGGTTACAAGTATTTCAGGAAAACATTATTCACAATAAATAACCTTGAAATTGAGGAAAATAGCTGAGAATACTTTAATTGCTTTGATATATATTTTTAAAAATTCAACTTCTTAAAAGTAATCTTCTTGCAAGGACATACAATATATGAGAAATTTCAAAAATATATTTTTTTAATAAACAGCGCTATTGTGTCTTGAGGGTAAGTATATATGAACTCTCTGGAACAAAGGGAATCACTATTTCAGATATATTTTAAATCCAAATACAAAAAAAAATGGAAGAAAAATAAGTATCCTGTATTATATTTTTGTTTTGTCTGGTATTATTCACAAAGTTTTACTTAAATAATTTCATTTAAATCATAGCAAATATGTGAGATAATATTATATCCTCTACATTAGTAGAAAATTAGTGCTAAATAAAATAAAACTAACAAGTGACATTGCTGGGATTCATATTTGATTCTAGCCCCAAAGCCTTTGCATATGTACACTATTTTCTTTATTCATCTGTTGACAGGATCCTCAGTTGGTTCCATTTCTTAGCTATTTTGAATAGTGCTGCAATAAACATGGCTGTGCAGTTATCATTTTTTGTATTCTGATTTTATTTGCTTTAGATAAATAACCAGAAGTGGATTGCTGTATTATATGGTACACTCATTTTCAATTTTTTAAGAAACTTCCAAATTATTCTTAGTGATAACTATTCTAATAATATTTAAGATTTAAGATTTCTTTTACTCCATACCCTTCCCAGCATTTGGATATATGTGCATATAAAAGATGCTATTTATAGTATGTAATAATATATACTGTATATAATACATAGTTATTATATACCATTAATATTACATAAGGCATATTATATTATATACTATTTTATATATTATTCTAATTGAGAAAAGAAGGTAGAAATATTATTTTAAATTAAAATCTTCCTTTCCTGGCTTCTAAAAAATTTAAGTAGCTTTTTGATAGCTATCTAAAATAGCTATAAAATATACATCATTGCCATAATTATGTGTATAATCAATCAATGTTTATTAATTACGTTAATTTACATTAATATTTCTGATATGGAAAATGAATGTTTTTAAATGGGTCCTTAAACTGTCTTCAGAAATGAAAGTTCTCTGGTTTTCAGGTCCATGCCTGGAACTTCAATTAGTGATTATTTAAATAGTGTCTTAAAGAGCATTAAAAGCTAGGTTCACAAGCTGTCTCAGTAACAAGAGTAAATTTAATTCATTATTCCTGCCTTAGAGGAACTTAAAAAAGAAAAAGGGCATCAAGCTAGGTTATTAAATGACTCATAAACACTAATGGTAGTAATAGGAGATCTTATACAACACAGACAACTCCATTCTTAAATGAGAAAAATAAGCAGTTATACTCTTGAATTCATAAGAAAACATAAATTAGACTGTCCTAAAGGGTTAAAATAAAAGTGATTTATTAGATGACAGAAAGAAAACAGTCCCTGTGAGCGTAATATGCATAGAAGACTTTCCAATTTATATCTAAGTAAAGAAACCCTGAGGACTATGCTAGGCTCCAAGTCAAAAAATTAAAAAAGACAACCGAGTCTCTACTCTTTTTTTTTTTTCATGTGCAAATAGTTTTTTTTTTTATTGGTTGTTCAAAACATTACAAAGCTCATGACATATCATCTTTCATACATTTGATTCAAGTGAGTTATGAACTCTCTTAAGGAGCTTAAGATCTCTTTAGGAATTTTTTTGTACAAAATCAAATATTACACTCTACATTTTCTAAAATGAATCTTTTGTATAATGCCATAAAATTATTGTATTTGAGAATAGGGTACAAAAATATTTACATGTTTTATCTGAATTTACTCATATTTATTTTTTTCTGAGAATTTGATATTCTACTGCAATAAACATTTTATATGTAAATACAATTATAATATAGACACCATATTATATATTTGTTACAAGTAAAATGCATGTTAAATTAGAGATGTAGAACTAATAAATTTGTTTAAAATAACAGATTTTTCAGGTTGTGACAAACACATCTTCTAATTTCAATGTCTGCTTTAGGATAATTTTATTATCATAGATTAGGTCATGTGATAAAGACAATGATATAGTTGTTACTTTAAGTTAGTAGAAGAGCAAACTTCTAAATATTTAGGAATTAACTATGTTTTACAACATCAACCACAGAAGTTAATTAAAAACAAAATTCCAAATATGGAGCAGTTAATATTGTGCTAGTCTTGCAGAATCACTTTTTCAAAAAGGAATACTTCCTAAATTTAATTTCAATTTAATATGAAGTGATGTCTAATATATGTATATAGTGAGAATTGGTTATCTGAGGAAGCTCATTCAGAGGTGTGCTATTAAATTACCCTTTAACACAAACAGTAATTCACTAAGTGGTGTCTTGATTGCCAAAAACAATGAAGTATGCCTTAAATTATCATTAATTAATATTAATTAATTAAATTACCATTAATTATTATTAAAATTATTAACATCTCAATTTACTGTTATTAGAACTTCTTTTATGTAAGTGGTCTGTATATGTTAACATAAAAAATGCAGTCATTTCACATCACCCTTTTCAGAATAAAGTGAAATGTTTAGGACATTATTTCATTCCTAACTACCTCTTTTAGATCAAATACAAAAATTAAGTTCATTACTATGCAATAGTGTCATTTATATTTGCAAGCTGGATTATACCAAAGTTATTGTATTTGTTATTTTTTTTCATTACTATAACAAAATATCTGGGACTTGATAGTTTAATAAGGAAAATAATTTTATTAGTTTACAGTTTTGGAGGCTGAAATTCCAAACATCAAAATTCTTACTCTGGACAGGGCCAGCCTAGCTGCATAACATTATGGTAGAAGTGCAAGAGGGAGAGATTATATGGTGGGACAGGAAGCCAGAATATGATTAGATCCTACAAGAACTATGTTAATACCTTCTAAAGGCAGAGCTCCCTGTTAAGGGTCTCAGTACCTATTTTAACATTGCCAACCTGAGGACTTAGCTTCCAATACATAAAACTTTGGGGGACACTTTCAAATTATATCCACACCACTACATTTTTTTTGCTGCTTTCTTAAATATGAAAAACAAAACAGAATAATTAAAAGGCATAAATAGTCAAAAGACCATAAATGAAAAATTATTCACCATGCTATTATACTTAATGAGATGGATGTTTAAAGAAGACTAAATTTAAAATTTTCAAGTTGATTACAAATGAACTCATGATATTCCTTGATTTATCTTCGTCATAGATTATGACTGTTGTCACTCTTAAATTTTAACTAAGTTTTTCCATTTCTATCAGATATTTTTGAAATTATTTTATTTATTTCTGAATCTCCTTACTGTTTTAATGCCATCAAGCTTGTGTGTGCTAAGCAGAATGTTTAATAGGGAATTCATTATTATTTTAAAATAAATAGCAAGAATTGGTGTACATAACAACAATTAAGAAATTTGAAATACATTATTATTGATGGACATATGTTTTCATTAATTTGGGGATATATTTAAAATTTCATTGGTTACAATTATATTAAAATTCCATGTTTCTCAACTCGAATATTTTTAGCATAGAAATAAATATGAAAACAAAACAACAAACAATAGGCTCAGTGAAAATTTAACTTCCATACTTTTAAAAATAATATTGTAAATACTCAATAAATGTATTTCTACTTAAATTTTTTGAATGGGTATTTCAATGTGGTTTTAGTTTGGTGCTGGGAAAATGTTCAAATATTTGCTCTGCTCCTATGAGCCATCAACAAGTCAGAATTGAGCTTCTATTTAAACTACTCCCTGGATGTATATTTAAGGCATACTTCATTCTTCTTGGCAATCAAGACACCACTTAGTGAATTACTGTTTGTGTTAAAGGGTAATTCAATAGAACACCTCTGAATTAGCTTCCTCTGATAACCAATTCTCACCCAATAAATTGTAAAGCTTGAAACTCTGGAGGGCAGAAACATTATTAATAACAATCTCCAAAAGCATTTGGATACCAAGAAATATCTCTAGTCTAATTATATGGCATTTCCCACACATATGTTACTTTTTGTTGATATGGTTAAAATTACTGATACTCTTAAAATACATCAATTTGAAAACATAACTGATCCTTAGCCATAATTAACATTATTACCATCTCAATTTACTGTTATTAGAACAATTTACTGTTATTAGAACCTGATGTAACAGGTCTGTATATTTTAATATGAAAATGCAGCCATTACACATTAAGTCATTAGGAACTATTTTCCTGCAATATATGCAATTATTGGAGGTAATAAATTATACAGAATTTGAAATTACATTAGTTATAGGGCTTTATTTTCATTAAAAATAAAATTCCAAATATTAAAATATTACATTAATTATTAAAAGTTTAAATAGAAAAACTTTCATCTTAGAATAGATGAAATGTTTATATTACTTTGAAAGTTATAAGGTTTTGCTGATCTTCATATAGTAAATGTTTTTGTCTCATTGTAAAAAATAATTGTTTTATAATAATAAAAATTCAAGCTCTTGCAAGACTTGCAATTCCATCCCACATATATTTACAAGGAAAGAATTTCTTCTCTTACTGAAACAGTTAAAAATAAAGACAATATGTATGAAAATATTTTTTTAAGACATTAGGTATCAGGGAAGGAAGGACAGTGATATCTGAGAGATAGAAACCATAATTGTGACACCTTTGCTTGCCACAGGACATTGGCTGGGAATTGTTCAGACTATCAGATAGGGTGTGGGATATTAGGAAGTGTCCAGCAGTCTCTCTCAATTGAAGAGTTAGGACTGAGATTCTAGGGAGGCTTAGACAGACAGTGTTCAAAGAACAAAGTATTGGAAAGGAGAGAATTCCATAACAGAAAAATTAAGGACATCTGTAGAAGTTCTTCCTTAAGTCTTACTCTAAGTTATAGCAATCTTTTCCTCTACAATAACTGACTTACATGAGTCAGGGTGATTAGAAGCAAGTGAGAAATTCATCTGGGCAGGGATGGAACAATCTGAAATACTGGAAGGAAAAATCATTGCAGTGCATAGAGAACTAGAAATAGTTCCATCAAGAGGGTAAAATTTCACAATTCAAGGAGGAAATTGTTAGAGTTCATGAGAGTCTTGCCTCAGTAGAAGGACAAATTTTAGCAGCTGATTAAGCACTATTCTGATCCCTGTTAACAAAATTTAAAAAAACGGTTTCTCAGTAACTTAATCACATCCCAGAAAAAAAGTAAACAGTATTTAATAGAGATGCAAATATATTAAGTGTCCAGAAGGTAAAATTCACAATGCTTTCTATCCAGTCTAATTTCACGAGACATGCAAAAAATCAGGAATAAAACACAAAATTAAAAGAAAGACCAATTAATTAAAATGAACCTAGACATGACAAACATGGTAGAAGTAGTAGACAAAAAACTTATTTCATATGTTCAAAGTACTTAAGAAAAGATTTAATATTTTAGTTAGAAATATAGAAAATTCACCTAAAATGCAAGCTGAACCACTAAAATTGAAATCCATAAAGTCTGATATTAAAAAAACAATAATAGAAAGGTTAACAGCAGATTAGACAATACATAAGTAAAAATAATTTCTAATATTGAATACACATAATAAAAACTATCTAAAATGAAACACAAAGAGAAATAACAGTTAAAAGAAAAAAGTATTATTGAGATGTGAGCAGATGATATTTGCAATTGGGATACTGAAAATGTTAAGGAGACATAGAAAGAAAAAAAGTTTTCAAATTTGATAAAACTATAAACCAACATATCCATAAAATTTAATAATCCCTAAAGACCAGAAAAATAAAGATATATCTCAACAATGAAATTTTAAATTGTTAACTTTACAATGTACAAAATTGAATGTTGTGAAATATTTAGTTGTACCTTTAAAGTTATGTAAAAATTGCGTATCATTTATACAATAAAGCTGTTAAAATTTCAAAGAATATTGAGAACGAAAATTCACATAATGCTTATCTCATATATGTCATTTAATATGAAGGACTTAATCTACTTGGCTGGTCTAGAATGGCCTTGCTCTCTCCACATGTCTCTTTCATCCCTTCCCCTGGCTATTCTGAGCATATTGCATGCTTCTCTCATATTGCATGAGAGAAGTAATAAATGGGTACATTAACATTTATTAAGAAGCAAGAATAACAAAAGAGCTAGAACTTTTCAAGTTTCTAATTGCATCCTGACTTTTAACGTTCTATTAGCTAAAAAAATTAAAACTTGGAGAGGACAACTCACTTCCAATGGGAGAAGCAAAGAAAAAGATTGATGAAACATACTACACACTTACTTTGAGACTGATATTGGAGAAGTATTACAATCATAATACAAAATGTAAAAATAATATATTTATTCAAGAGTTTGATATTTAGTTTACATTAAACTCTAAGGTATGATGATATACCATAGGTATAACATATACATAAGAAAATATAAATTATATTTTTCAGAGTTAAAATTGAAAAAAAAAAAAACTTCATCCAATAAAGTCCAAACATATATTTCAGAGTTAAAAAATAATGTTGTTTTACAACCAAAATATATCTTTACATTTTTCAAATCAGTATATAAATATTATTTTTATTATCATCTAAATACTTTACATAAATAATTTTCATAAATATTTTTCACTAAAATTCCCAGTTATAATTATTGCTATGTTAATTAGCTGAGCTATATTTTGCCAGTAGATTTTTAAAAATATGCTTAGTTTTTGACTTTATACATCTAAAAGTTCTATGTCACCTAATAAAAACTTTTAAATTAAATGTACATTATCAATCAATATTTGAGACTTCCCATTTTAAATACATTTTCTTCAATGTTAAATTTTTACACATTCTGAAATTTTAACCAATCCAAAAGAATTCATGTTTTATGTGCCTATATTAGAGAATTTCAGCATTTTTCATATTACCTGTGATTCTTCTGTGAAGTTATATATCCATATAACTTGCTTATTTTTCAAGTAAATTTATTGGCTATGGAAATTTATATATTTCATAGTTTGACTCATTTAGTTATATTATTCAAATAATTTTATATCAACATGGCATAAAATTCTTGTAAATAATGTTAAAATTTTTGACTGTCATCTATTTTTTTAAATGCTTGCATTTTCCATTAAATTTGATTCATGAATTTTATAATTATTGTTTGTCAGTGGAGAAACATGTATTATCATTGTTTTTATTGTATATTAAAATTTTATCCTTGAATTTTTCCATTTAACATACGGCCTTTAATTTCACTTTAGTATTGACATCTTCAATTTATGCTTTTTTGTTGTTGTTTTTTATGACATTTGAGTCATATTTTAAAGGATAGGATAATCTGCTTTTTTTTTACTTTTGGCTCTAGGAGATACATGTAAAACATGTTTGGTGTAGATAAATACAGTGAGAATGGAAGTGAGTAACAACAAATCAGGCTAACTAGAAATTAAGTATATAGCATATGATATATTAGAGATACGTATATAGATGATAGATGGGATGCACAGATATATTTTACACACAAACATTCAAACACATATACTATTCACTAATACATACTTACTTTACATATATTCTCCAACATGTAATATATGTTTTGAACAGATGAATGGACGGAAACATTTTTTCATTTTAAATGTTATTTTAATATTTACGTATACTCCTAGAAAAATTATGCAATGTATTTTTTGACACTTTCATCTTTTAATACACATTAAACTTATGTACTTCTGATTGTCTTATTAATCTAGGAGCTTAAAGAGCTTGATTGGTTTATGCTAAGTTCCCTCACCCCATCAGTCACTTGCACTGGACCATTAGATAGACATCCTTTTAAAAACCCCTAGGCAATTTGCAGTTCCACCAGCAATGAATACATGTGCCTTTTTCCCCACATTCTCACCAACATTTATTGTTGTCTGTATTCTTGATAACTGCCATTCTGACTGGCATGAGATGAAATCTTAGAGTCGTTTGGATTTACATTTCTCTATACTAGAGATGTTGAACATTTTTTTCATACATTTGTTGATCAAATGTATATCTTCTGAGAAGTGTCAGCCCATTTATTGATTGGGTTGTTCTTTTTTTTGGTGTTAAGTTTTTTCATTTCTTTATATATCCTGGAGATTAGTGCTCTATCTGATATGCATGTGATAAAAATTTTCTCCCATTCTGTAGGTTCTTTATTCACCTCCCTGATTGTTTCTTTTGCTGAGAAGAAGCTTTTTAGTTTGAGTCCATCCCATTTATTAATTCTTGATTTTATTTCTTGTGCTTTAGGAGTCTTATTAAGGAAGTCATGGCCTAATATGATGTGATGAAGATTTAAGCCTACTTTTTTTCTCTAATGGGCACAGGATCTCTGGTCTAATTCCTAGGTCCTTGATCCACCTTGAATTGAGTTTTCTTCCTGGTGAGAGATAGGGGTTTATTTTCATTTTCCCAGCACCATTTTTTGAAGAGACTATCTTTTCTCCAATGTATGTTTTTGGTGCCTTTGTCTAGTATGAGATAACTGTATTTATGTGGGTTTGTCTCTGTGTCTTCTATTCTGTACCATTGGTCTACAAGTCTATTTTGATGCCAATACCATGTTGTTTTTGTTACTGTAGCTTTGTAGTGTAGGTTAAGGTCTGGTATTGTTTCACTCTGTTTGCTAAGGATTGCTTTGTCTATTCTGGGTCTTCTATTTTTCTCAAATGAATCATGATTGTTTTTTTCTATTTCTGTAAGAAATGACACTTTGGGTTGGATGGCCATTTTGACAATATTAATTTTGTTTATCCAAGAGCATGGGAAGTCTTCCTCAATATCTTTCTTTAGTGTTCTATAGTTTTCATTGTTAGACCAATCTGGAAAGCACTATGGAGATTACTTAGAAAACTTAGAATGGAATCACCATTTGACCCAGCTATCCCACTCCTTGGTATTTACCTAAAGGACTTAAAATCAGCATACTATATGATACAGCTACATCAATGTTTATAGCAGCTCAATTCACAATAGCTAAACTGTGAAACCAACCTAGATGCCCTCCAAGAGATTAATAGATAAAGAAATTGTGATACACACACACACACACACAATGGAATATTACTCAGCATTAAAAGAAAATAAAATGATGGCATTTGCAGGGGATGGAGCTGCGGAATATCATGCTAAGCAAAGTAAGCCAATCCCCAAAAAAACAAAGGCTGAATGTTCTCTATGATAAGTGAATACTGATCCATAATCGGGGGGCGGGTATGGGCACAATGAAGAAACTTTGAAACTTTGATATGACAAGGGGTGAGAGGGGCGGAGAGGGGAACTGGGGGTAGGAAATATAGTGGAATGAGATGGACATTATTACCCTAGGTACACATATGACTGCACATATGGTGTAATGCTGCAACCAGTATACAACCATAGAAATGTAAAGTTGTGCTGCAATTGTGTACAATGAATCAAAATACATTCTGCTGTCATATATACCTAATTAAAAACAAACCTAGACAATAGATAACCACTGGCACCCTTCTCTTGGAATACCTCCCTTTTGGGGAGCTCTGCTTTCCTTCTATTACTCTGGTAAGTCCTATTGCTTTGCTCTCACTTTTGTGTCTGTGGAGTTCATTCTTTAAATTCATGAGACAATAACCCACCCATCAATGCTCAGTATTACAACTATACAGTTTTGTTAAAATAATGAAAATATTATTGTGTTTTTTTTATTTTAACAAGACAGACTATTTACTTTTGAAAATTATGTAAACAGTATGAGATATGCAAATAATCTATGAAGTGAATTTACATTCAATCATATAAAACTTATATACACTATTATAAATCTTCTACATGTAAAAAATAAATGCTCGTAAAATATGTTTTCTAGTATTTCATATTTATTTCAAATTACTTAAGCATAGTTTTCTCACAACTCAATGGAATATAGAGTTAAATTTTAAATATATAACTTTAAAAGTTTCAGTATATATATATTTATATAATCTTATTTTTATCTTATCTACTAAGATTCACATGAGTTAATGAGCAGACTCATATTACTTTCTTGAAATTCTTCAAGTACTATGCTTGAATTAAATCCATAGATTCACATATTATTTTGCATATTGGCATACCAATGCTGGAATAGAGAGAAAATAGCCATATTTTAAAATTATGCTCTAAAGGCCCTTAGATTGCCTGTGATAATAATTTACTGTTAACTGGAGAAATGGAACTAAAATAATCCTTTGATCCAGCTATCTATCTTCAGGGCCTTCAGGCACATAAATGTCTAAAACATTTCTAAGAATTGTGTCTTGTATTCATGATGATAGGAAACTTTGCCTTGGGCCAATTGTAAATGGTCATATAATTTAATGTATGCTTAGTTCTCTATAAACCCATCATTATTTTTGTATCTTCAGAATGTTTTTAATGATAAACTTTATGTTTTTAAGAATAAAATGATACTCTTAAAATTATTGTGACCATGATGGCTACATTTGAGTTATGTATTCAGATTTTTTAGAAGTAGTTAATAGTGAGATTTCTCTCACCTAGTCTGATAGGTATTAAAAGCATCAATAAACATGTTCATCATAATTTTATTCCTTGTTCTAGTACCATGTCTGGACACTCCTTATGTATTTGCTAAATACATGAACAAATCTAATTAAAATAGTGTTTAAAATTTTAAATTAAGATATTAACTTTATGCAGCAAAGTAATGCCACCCGGCTACTTTCAAAGCCGGGTGGCATTACTTTGCTGCATAAAAATGTTGTAAACCTAAAGAAGAGATTATTTCTTATGATTTCTAAGTCACTAAGTAGTGCCTAAATCAAAGTTTAACTAGAAGTTTCAGATATATTTTTGTTACCTGAAGCAAATCTGGGGAATCTGGGCTGACTAGATTCAGTTGCCTGTCCACATAAAAAATAAACAAATGATGTAAAAAATCTGGCCAAAATTGTGAAGGTAGCAAACCTATTTCCCTAGCCTTACAGAACAGTTATAATTTATAGAAACAAAAGCCAGAAATATAGAATGTAGATTTGCTTAAGTTGAGCTACCTAGAGAATATGGTACAATTCCAGTTTTCTGGTACTTGCTGACATGGGCCTCAGCTTTGGGTCAGTTCCTCAGTTTGCACTCTCAGTATGAGAAAAACCAAAATTTAAAAATAACTTTTACTAGAAAATGGAAGGAATAAAAGCCCATTCAGGACTTTCCATTTAGAAGGGGTTCTGTTACATTTTGAGGATTTGGCTAAAAGTACTCTGAGGTATTTTTTTTTCTTTCTTATTTTATAATGAATTAAACTGTTTTCCACTGAATTCAAATTGGTTTATAGTGATCACTTGAAAACCACTGCATTATATTCTATGCTCTTTCTTTTCCCTGTCCAGAGTTTTATCTTCTCTTTTACTTTCATTCTAGAGTTCCCCTGAGGCAAGTTTTTCAATAAAGTAAAAAATAGAATTATTGATCCTGTCTGACAAATGTCAAAAATCTTTTCTGTCAAAAACAGAACACCTAAGAATCTGATCGAAGCTAGTAAGACTCGTGGTGTCACATTAATAGGGAAGATCCATAATTTTACCACTTAACTCCCTTTGTTATCTGTCAAGTTATATTTCTTTTTTAATATTTATTTATTAGTTGTAGTTGAACACAATACCTTTATTTATTTCTTTTTATGTAGTGTTGAGGATCAAACCCAGGGCCATTCACGTGCTAGGCAAGCGCTCTACCACTGAGCCACAACTCCAGCCCTTGTCAAGTTATATTTCTACAATTTTTCTTATACTCAAAACTTATTTTTTATTTCTTTTTAGGTGCACATGACAGTAGAGTATATTTTGACATATTATGCATTCATGGAGTATAACTTATTGTAATTAAGATCTCATTCTTTTGGTTGTACATGATGTGAAGTTATACTGTTGTGTATTCATATATGAGCATAGGAAAGTTATAGAAGTTCAAAAGTTAATTTTAATCACTGTTTTATCAAGGGCTTTGTATTTTTCGTTTATAATATTTCAATTACATGATGATATTTGTAGGTTATATATTTTAAGTATATAGGAATCAGTGAATCTGGCTGTACTATTAATAATAATCCATAGTTATAATAATGACAAAGTGTTATCTAGCTTATTGTTTTAGAGCTTCCTTCCTTCCTTCCTTCCTTCCTTCCTTCCTTCCTTCCTTTCTTTCTTTCTCTTTCTTTCTTTCTTTCGAGACTGAGGATAAAAACCAGGGCATTTTATCTCTGAAATAAGTCCCCAGTTCTTCCCACTCTCTTCTTTTTTTCCCCCCTTTTGAAATTATCTTAGGTACTGAGGCTGGCCTCAAGTTCCTGACCCTTATGCATCAGCCACCTTAATATCTCGGATTAGAGGTGAGTGCCACTAAATCCTGTATGTTTTAGAGTCTTGAAGGGCCCTGATGTCTAAGTAAGTGCATCATTCTGCCATCCCTTTCCTAAGTTTCTATTGTAGAACTAAAGGATGGAGCAGTGGGGAGAGAGAAATCCAAGGAGAACATTGGAGTACACTAAGAACTAATCACAGGGCAAGATATTTGAGAGGAATAAAATTGAGACATTCTAGAGCTCCTTTAACTTGAATCCAAAGCTTCTAAATGCTGAAGGTTAGCAGACCAATTAATATAAACCTGTTACAAGTAAACATTTGGATCCTTAGTAAATATCAGGTATGGCTGTTATAATAAGGCCAAGAACAGATGACTGAGAAAGATATCTATGAATCAAATCATACCTTCCCAGGGTTTGAAGAACTGCAGCCAAAAGAGGGTGGCAGGATGGGAAAGTTGTGGGAATATGTTCACAAGATTTTCCCGGCATTCACTAAATGCTAGATTGCAGACCTTCAATGGTGGGTTCAGGGCAGCATGGTAAAAGGGGAACCTACATTGCATGAAGCCAGAAATGGGAGAGGATAGTGAATTAAAAATTCCTCAGAAACTCAATTAGCAGAGTTATTTAATCCATGGTACAGATTTTAGCTGCTGTGCTGTAAAGCAAATATATATATATATATATATATATATATATAAAATATATGTTGTTCAAGTATCCTTAATAGTAATATCCTAAACCCAACTAAAAGGAATGTGCCTCATCAGTACTAAAATCACCCCAACCAAAGCAACAGTCTTAAAACTAGCTCAACAGCAACTCTCTGGAGTCAGAAACTCACATTATCATG
This sequence comes from Marmota marmota marmota, assembly GCF_001458135.2. NCBI lineage: Eukaryota > Metazoa > Chordata > Mammalia > Rodentia > Sciuridae > Marmota > Marmota marmota. The sequence goes on along the minus strand of NW_026000057.1, from coordinate 19,016,267 downwards.
TCAATTCAAGAATGGATATGTGATTTTTGTGAAGGTAATAGTATTTTTCTCATTCTTTCATTCATGAATTTCATGAAATTATGAGACATAGGAAATCTTAAAATATAAACCAAAACCATTAATAGAAGCAAATGTAGAAATGTTTTGGATGTTTAACAAATAATTTAAAATATCTGTAAAAAATATATTAAGTGATACAGAAGAAACAACTTGAGTGATCAGAAGAGGAATTAAGACTCAATTTTTTAAAAATCCAAATGTAAATGTTATAACAAAGTTTCAACTTGGGATTTTAATAAAAATGGATACAGGAAAGGAAAAATCAGTGAGATTGAATACTGATAAATAAAAATGACTTAAGAAAATACATGGAGAAAATAACAAATAATAATAACTGGAAAAAATACATTTGCTCTCTGCAGAATAGTTTCCAACACGTAGAAATTGAAATCCACGAAGGAGAAAAAAAAAGATTTAAGTAGGAAAAATAACTAAAGACATAATTGAAAAGATTTCCACAATGTGGTAAACTGTTACCCTTTAGACACAAGTTGTTCAACAAACCCTATGTAGAAAGAAAATAAGTAACTAAAGCCACATACAGATACTTAAAATAAATCTGAAGAAAATCAAAGGAGAGAACTTTAATAAACTTTGGTAGACTGAATAAATAGCTTTTTAATGATATTTCTATGTGAATCCCCAGAATCTATGAATATGTTTCCTTACCTGGCAAAATAAACTTTCCAGATGTGAGTAAATAAGGGATGTGGAAATGAAGAAATTATCCTGGATCATTTGGATGGGCCCAATATAATTACAAAAGTTTCTATAAAGGAAAGAGGAAAATAAAAGAATGACCATCAGAGAGGTAAACAACGAAAGCAGAGAGCAGAGAAGAGGGATATTTGAAGATGTCATGTTACTGATTTTGTATACAGAGAAGCCATAAGCCAAGGAATTCAGGAATTTTCTAGAAGGTACAAAAGGCCAGGAAACAATCTCCCCTAGTGAATTCAGAAGGAACCAGACTTTCCATGGTCTGGATTTTATCCCCAATAAAACCATTTTGTACTTCCAATTTTCAGAATTGTAAATATCGAATTTGTCATTTTAGTTGACCAAATTTTATTGCAATTAGTCACAGCATCAACAGGAAAACAGTATAAGCTCTCAGAGAAAGTAGCCAAAAGGTATAATAAAAGCTAATTCAAAAACAGCTCTTTCTTATCAAAAGAAGGTAAGTCAGAATAAGAAGGAATGAGATTTTTACAATGCTAAACAAATATAAATAAATGAAAATACAATTATTAAACTGTCCACTGAGAATATAATATACAGCAAAAATGTCCCTCAAAAATTGTAAATTACAATTAAACAAAACTTTTCCATGGATAAAAGCTGAAAAATAATTTCTAGAAGACTCTCATTATAAAAATTACTAAAATGAATAACAATAAAAAGTTGGACAGAATGAAGCATAATTATTTTAGATAAAATCCTAAAAATTTGGCACAGTGTGGCACACCTGTAATCCCAGCAACTCAGGAAGCTGGCGCAGGAGGATGGGAAGTTCAAAGCCAGTCTCAGCAATTTATCATGGCCCTAGGCAACTTAGGGAGACTCTATCTTAAAATAAAAATGAAATGGGCTGAATATGTAGCTCAGTGATTAAGTGCTGCTGGGTTCAATCTATAGTTCAAAAAAATTACAAAAAAGAAAAATGAAGAAATAAAAATCTTAATCAAACTCTATTTTTCTCAATTTTAAAAAATAAGATAAAATAGCATTGAAAATAGTTGTAACATACAATAACTAAATGAAATATAATCTAACAAAAGTTGTTAAAAACCTATCTCTATAAAATCTAAATTGATGCAGGGGCATAACTATTAATGAATTAGAAAGCTCAATGTTGTGATGAGGCTGATTTGTTGCAATTAATGTATAAGTTTAAATGAATTCCAATCAGAATTACAGAATACATTTTTTCCATGTGGAAATTTTAATATGATTCTAAAAATGTGAAAATTCAACAAACCTATAATGGTCAAATCTATTTTGAAAGAAAACAAAATGGAGAAAATGATATAACCCTCAAAGTATCTAATTCCAAAACAAAATAAAATCATGGTAATCAATAAAATAGACACTTATGTAGGAAATATGATAATGGATATAAAACTAATCTTACACATATGCAATTTAGGTGAACGCTCCAGCTTAGTAACATAGTTAAAGAAAATATATTTAAAAAAGGTCTCTGGAGAAGAATATCATCATGGTGGTGGAGGGAGAACATCTATGCTTCAACTTATAGTCCTAAATATAAATGTTAGAACATTAAAGCCTCTAGAAGAAAACTGTATGAAAATAGCTTCACCATATCAGCATCTGCAGAACACACAAAAAAGCACAAAGCACATAAAAACACATTTTCCATAAAGAAACAATATAACTTCATAAAAATAACATTTCTGCTTATCCAAATTCTCCACTAAGGAAATTATTAAATAGGCAAGCCAGAATAAGGCAACACACACACACATACAAAGAAGCATGTGAAGAACTTATAAAAATCAGTATAGATTGATTGTCATATAAATATGGACAAACGACTTAAAGAGAACTGAAACATTGAAAATGAGAATATGAATATCTAAGAACATTATAATTATTATTTGATGAAATAAAATGAACACAATGAAATACCAGAGTAAGTATACCTAGCAGAGTGCCTCAAATCAAAAGAGATGATAAAAACAAAATTTAGCTTTGATGTATGTGGAACTCACACATTGGAGTGTAACAAAAGGAGTGGCTTTCAATAACAGTTTGGCAGACTTTTATAAAATTAAGCATGGATCTATTTTATTGTGTTAACTGTTCATTACTACAACAAAATATTGACATGCTCAACTAAAAAAAGATGACTTTTTAATTCACAGTGTTGGGTATTTCAGTCCATGATCATTTCAATTTGTTGTTTTTGGCCCCGTGGTGAGGAGGATATCATGATGGGGAAGGAGCTGCTCATATCATAGCCTTGGAAGTGAAAGAAAGAAAGAGTGAGCAAGGGAGAGAAATTAGTTTCTTGCAATCTCTTTTAAGGTCGTAACCTGAAGACATTCCACAAGGTCCCATTAATGGTTCCCTCTACCCTCCAAGAGCCCCAAACTGAGGACTAAGTCATAGGACTAAGACATAGGGTCTTAGGGGGACATTCTAGATCCACACTACAAAATCTATGACCCAGAAATTCTCTTCTGAAGTATTTACTCAATAGAAATAAAACAAATTCCCATAAAAATATTTGTCCATGAATTTTCAGAGCAGCCTTATTTACATATTAGGCCCAAGCAGGAAATGATTAAAGTAACCATTAAAAGGAGAATAGGTAAGCAAATATTGAAAAATGTTGTCATGCATAGCATGAATAATTGTCAGAAACATAGTGAATATAAATAGTTCAGAAACAAAGAGAACATTCTATATGATTGATTTCATTTACTCAGAAGTATAGGACAGGTACAAGTTTTTTTTTTTTTCCAATATCTTTATTTTTTAAAATTTTTATGTGGTGCTGAGGATCAAACCCAGGGCCTCTCACATGCTAGAAGAGTGCTCTACCACTGAGCCACAATCCCAGCCCCAAGTACAAATTTTTTATGGGGGTAGAAACCAGGGCTTGATTATGACTTTGAGAGTCTTATGCTTATTTGATTTGTTGGTATTTTACCTCCACATTTGAAAAAATAAAACTTCATGACACTCATGGTATGAGGAAAATAATAATATTATATATTATAGCATCTCCTTTGATATAAAGTTTGTTTCTTTTCTAATCTTGATGCCTAATTTATAAGTTAAGCTTTATCATATGTAAGTAAGTATAGGAAAAATAGTATATGTAATATTTGGTACTATCCAAAGGCTCAAGCATCCACTACAGGTCTTGAAATTTATCTTGTGGAGTTGATAAGGGGAACTACAATAATATATTTCTACAGGTGCCAAAGAGCGTTGTAGTCAGGAAGTACTGTGCCCTGATAGGATTTAGTGTGGCACTGAACTCTGAGGTGAGGAGTTGAGATTGTATATTAACAAAAAAGCCTGAATTGAATTTAATGTGGTAATGAAAATATTTTCATCTTGTTTTGAATGCTACTTCTTTGGGGGATATATGAATGTCAGAACTGAATAATAGCAATCTATGGATTCACTATTATATAAATTCTAACTCAAACCAAACTAACAATATAAGTCAAAATATACAAATCCAAATCTATTACATCCCCAAACATATGTTTAGAGAAAAGATAAAACCCTAGATGACATGAGAAATCAATCTGCCTTCCTGAAATATCACTGCATCCCTTCATTTTCACTTCTCTTTATTTCCGATCCCATATCGCCCAAGAAACAGTAAAGCCTCATAATGTCCCCAAACTCTGGCCCAGCTTACTATTGTCTTTATTTTATGTGCTAATTAGAAATCTTGAAGAGCCATATCCCAGTGTCATGTGCAAATTTGAAGTGAAAGCTCCTAGCCTTGGTTCTTGTACCCTAAAGACATAAAATTTAGTGTCAGAAACAAAAAGCCAAGCAAGAGAATTTCATTATAAGTGAAAATAAGTCTTAAGCAAAGAATTCTCAAGAGAGAAAGAGAGAGAGGATCATCTTCAGGCAGAGAACAACAAAGGAAAATTAATGCTACTTCCAAATTTATTATGGTGTTATGTTTGCCAGAAGTACTGGGGTCTACCTTTTGCAGTCTTCACCAATTTTTCACCAATTTGATGTTTAACTCTTCCTTCACATCAGGTTGGGAAGATTTTGACCCTATTTCTGGAAATGTCATGGAAATCATCCCATTCAGAAGGGTTTTATCTATAAGTCAATCCTGGGGTCAATGACCTGGCAAACTGTATCATAGTGTGCCTGTAATACTACATCAATTTCCATTCTGATAAACATTGAGAAACCTATGATCATAAATTCTAACTTTACAATTTCAGTAGAACCTTTCAGGAGTTAGCTCTATACATCTTTCCTTCTTGACATGTCTCTTAATTGGTTCCCTTTGTTTCTAGGTGTTTATTCTCAGGATTGGCATACTTGTTGTTTTCCTAAACAAGTAACTCAACTCTTTGTCTTAAAGGCAATTTTAAAGAAACACTGTGACATTATTACATCATTGGTTTGTATTCCATTGCTCGTAACTAACTACTACCTTATACCAGTATATCCTCTTTTCAGATAAGGTTCCATGTAAGTCTGGAGTAAGCTGGAATCATCACAGTGGGTGGAAAGACTATTGAGAAAAAGAGGGAAGGGGGCACCAACAGTAAGGAAACAGTTTTGAGAGTAAAAATAATCCAAAATACATTCATGATGACAGTGATGAGCCCCAGAGAAAAAAGACATGCCTAAGAACAGAATCAACCCTAGAATTTGAGTTACAATTATGAGATACTCTATTTTGTATATGACTAGTTTATGTGTGGTTCCCATCTGTTACAAGTAAAATCAGTCTTATTAACACACTTTTTATGGGTTGATGATGAAGCTCAGTGGTTTAGCACTTGCCTAGCATGCATGAGGCTCAGATCTTGATCTTCAGCAAGGAAAACAAATATTACGTTGGTTAATAAACTACACTGACAACACTGAAAACCTCTCTATTCAGTTCTCAATTTCTATTAATGAACTGCATCCTTAAAATGCTTTTGTGCAAATGTCTTACACATAACTATACCATGTGGCTTTTCTCTCCTTCTTTCTTGCAGTAGCATTTATTAAATTCTAGATAAATTACATTTTTCCTCCTCACAAATGCCAGTAAGCACAAAATCTCATTTTTAAGGAGTAAAGAAAGGTTCAGAAAGGCCATGAACATTTCCACATTATATTTTTTTCTTTTTTATAAGAATTATTAGACATATAATTTTGTTAGGGTCTGTAAACAAGTCAAGATGGCGCCTGACATTTTGCCAGAGGGAGTGGTTTGTGAAGTAACGCCAGCGAGCCATTAAGTGTGGAGATTCCTTATTGGTTGACTGCTGTATCTAGTTTATGTTAATTAAGATAAGCTGTGTGGAATGTATATATACCCCTCCTGTCCTACAATAAACGGCTCCCACTCCAGCTGTATCAATGTACACAAGTTGCTCGTCACCTCCCAGTTATTTTGCTGTAGCCGGACTGCGGCATAATTTTATTTGCATAGTTGTTTATGATGAACTAAACATTTTAATAAAAATCTGACATTGCATATTGAATTCTAGTTTTGATAATAAACCCTAGTTTTTATAATAAGTACAAGAATACTAATGAGGAGAATCATATGTATATTCATTTTTCTATATATTTATGCACTTTAAGTATGTATAATCTATTTCTAAGTTATATTGATATTTTTTATTTACATATTGTTTGTAAAATTAAGTTTTCTCTTCTCCTCATAAGGAAAATTACATTTTTACTTTTCTGGACAGTCTAAAATACTATATGATGTCATCTATGAAACATTGCATGTTAATTATTAAAACAGTATAAATCTGTGATAAACAATTACATAGTTATATACTTACCAGAACTTAACAGATATGGCAAAGTGATATATTGAAGCAACATTGTATTGACAAAGAGAACTGAAATGTTAACCATTATTCCTTAATTACTGTATGTGTGTGTGTGTGTGTGTTTGTTTGTATATGTTACATAATTCCACATTCATTATATGTATTGAGTGGGGTTTAAATAATTTCTTTTTACTTTATCCTATGTTCCTGTTGCTCTGCTGAACTCAAATTAATGGTACACATGTCTATGATAAGAAGAATTTTCCATAGTTGTGTTAATATCTTTTGTTTATTTATAATTATATTTCCAAGAACATAAATCAACTCAAACTTTTCTAAGTAACAATGGCAACAGAATTTAGCATCCAACTTGTCTTATAAAGCCAGTAAAAGGTATGGTGTAGAACTGTGTCTACTCTGTAGGCAGGGACTGGAACCAGGACCCCTGGAGTCTTTGGAAATGCAGATAGGAATTTCTTTCTCACTATTCTCTTAGCAGAAACTTTTTCTCCATATGGAAGCACTAACTATCCTACATTCTTCATTCTACATATCAAAATTCCTGAACAACACACAGGAACAATTAAATAGTCTCTTCCTTTCACCTCCAAATTATAGATAAAAACCTAAGAGAATTTGGTTATGGTGTCCCTCCCTCTAGTCTGTCAGCTATAATCACATTGTGCATGCTCTTACTTGAAGGCCTTTGTGAAAAGCCATCTATTGTTTTTAAATTATGGTCTACAGATTAGATCACCTTATATTAGAAAAAGACAAAAACAGCAAAGTAGGATAAACCTACTGTTTGTTTTTAAGCAATAATGCTATATTTTGTTTGTTTTATATGAGTAGCAAAACAAAAATATATATATCATAAAAAGGAAAGTACCCACTTGAGAATGGGGATGCAGGTGATCTCAGAGAGAGGTAATTGCCTCAACTTGGTCTATGATTTTAACTTTTATACGGGGCAATAGCTATTGAGCAGAAGATGGAAGCAGGCAGGACTATGCAACCTGTACTTTCCCATTGTCTTCCCATGTTCTTATCATGCTGTTTCCTATATTGCATGTCTAATTAGCATTGTAAATTTCCATATAGGATTGTGCATTTTACTATTATAATGAGTGCAAGGCCCTTTCTCATGCACTAAAGTATCTAATACGCATGCTCCCTAAAGAACAAATTCCTCCAGATACCTCACCGTTATCTTATGGTTTGTTGCTTTTTTATCACAAACTAGGCAAGCTGCAGGTAAGGACTGGGATGCAAGGATATGGGCTGGGTTGTGCATAAGTTGTTTGTTTTGCATTCCAATAGTTTGTAAGCGTTCGTCTTTTGAGACTCAGTGTTCTCTCTGTATCACTAAATGCCTATTTTACCGCCTCATACACAGGTCTTCAGATCCCTGATACCCATGGGTTCCTAGAAGATGGATAGTCCATCTATATAAAGTTCATCTATATATAGTTTATCTATCACTTGTAAGGGATAGGTGCTTCAAGCTGGAATGGGGTGTTACTTCTAGCTCTTGTGATTTAATGTTTTAGCCTGTATGATGTAATGGATTCAAAGAGAGACAAATGTCAGTAGTTGGGATGGACTGGAGTCCTTGCATTGCCATCATCTTAACATGAAATTTTGCAACCTGGAGTCTGTTGTCTGAAATTTACCTCCTGCATGGCTCCAATAAAAAAGATGTCATAGTCAGGGGTCTGAGGAGGTCTCCAGAAACAGAGGAGATTTTGACTAGGATCCTCCAGGTTCTCGACCATGTCACTAAAAAGACTGAAGGAACATGTCAGCATGAGTAGCAGAGCAAAATATTTATTATACCAAGAGAGTACTCACTTGAAAGTGGTAGTATATGTGAATATTCTCAGAGAGATAGAGTGGTTACCAATAATGCTAGGTATGCTACTGTTAAGATTTCATAAAATATGGAGTTCAAAATTCAAATGTATTTCTAATAGTATGTGAAAAGTATAGACTAAACACTTTTCTCGTTTTTACTGATGTGCATACAAAAACACTAACATTTTAGTATTGAATGAAAATAAAATCACAAATTGAAGAATGGATCCTACTCATTTAAATTGCTTGACCTTAAAATTATTAAATTGTTACAAGGAATTATTGAGTTGAAAATATACGGTAAGATATATAAGTGACTCATATAAAGTAATGGTCTGCTTTTGTCAAAATATATCTAATTTAGGCAATATCCTGTGTTAGATAACTCAATTTTAAAAAGCATAGCAACTTTTAAGAGAATGTATTTGTGACTTAAGGAAATGAAAAACATATGATAGGATTGATTAACTAAGTCATATAATATTTAATAATTTTGCTAAAGGTTTCTCTCTTCTGAAGCCATATGAATAGAAGTAGGTAAGAGAAGGATATCAATTCATATTTAAAAAATTAATCACTTATAACTCAAAGTTCACATGTCAGCTAATGAAATTGGAGACCATGCAATTTAGAAAAAGCCCTTGTTAAAAATTAAATAATAAACAAATTAGACTCACATAATTATTCAGACAAAGGAAATTGGCATATGGTTTACTGTATAACACACAGGAAGAATTATACTGTGAGTTGATAAAGAAACTAAAAATAAGCAGGTTACATTTTTTGTGAGTATATATGCTCTAAATTATTCAATCCTGATACATACAAAATATTTGTAGCATTGTTAAAAACAGGAAAAAGTTGATTAGAGAAATTTAAAATTAAAATCAGATTATGTATATTTATTATAAATCATTTTAGAAAATAGAGTACTCTTTTTCTTTTCCTTAGAATCCTTAATTTTATTATATTTTTCTGACCCCAAACTTTAAGAATTTTGTGCCATTCTTAAGGAGAATTAATTTCTCACTTGTACTTTATGAATTGAGAAAAAAGAAAGAGATATGGGTAGACTTCTCCCTAATTAGAAGCAACTAAAGATTTAGAATTCTATTGTTTGACCTTGTGTGGATTCCATTAGGACATATTTAGATCTACATGTAGATATTATTGTCTTTTAAAAAAGTAAAACATTGCCATTCATTACTAGTCAGATTTCCTCAGTTTTTGCAGAATTTTTTAACAACAACAACAAAATCATTAAATATAAAACAAAATCCTCGCAGATAAAATTAACACCTCAGAAAAATATCCCTAAGCTTTTGGGAATTTCCTCCGTCATTTCGAGGGGAAATATGACTGCTGGAGTCATGTCTATCTTCTACAGACACTCTTGTTTCCTTCTTTGCTTAGTCCCCCAAGGTAAACTAAGAAACAAATAAAGAAAAAAAAAAAAAAACTTTTACTTTCCATACTCCAGTAGCATTGGTGATAAAAAGTAATTTAAAATTAAAATCTGATGATTTAGGAGTTGAAAAACAAATTATATATCAAAATATTTTATAAACTACATGGAAGATACATTTCCATATTATAATATTAAAGGTAAAATATTTTTTTAAAAAAAGAGTTTGTTGCCTCTGGAGACAGTCTATGTGTTTCAATAGACTCAATAGTCAATAGTTAAAATTGCATGGCCTCTTCGCTTTGTTATCCAGTTCCCCATTGGTTCATTTTGCTATGGCGTTCCTTTTTGCTATATTTATTGTTTCTCAATTAAAACCTCAAAAGTAAACATTTTTTCACTTTGATTTAAGTAAATTTTCTCTACTGTAATTTCTGTCCACTTAATTTTTTGAATGTGAGAAATATTATATAGGTTATGTTATATTATGTATAATGTGAAATAAATAAATAAATACACAGACACACACACACACACACACACACATACCTTCCTCCAAAAGATATTAAAGTGTGTCAGATTCTGAAAAATCTCAGTTTGCCCCATACAGGAAAAATAATTTTTCCTTCTGATATCACACCACAATAATCAACTCTACACTTACGTAAAAGAAACAAACTCAGATTATTTATCCTATTATAGACTCAACACCTATCCCTTCTCTGACACCCGTTTGTGTGTATTTTTTCCCTACCAGAAGCAAGCACTTAATTCTGCAATGGAAACCTTCTGTGTATCCTCTAATCAAATTACTTCTAACACTATCTACCTTTTCAGATGCCACATGTGGAGGACTCAGTCCTTATAACCTATCAGGTGCCTCATGAAAGCCACAGGTTCTTTTATTTGTGTTTGTGACCAACTGGCTATAAATTGGAATTCAAACATCCTCATAATTAGGGTTGATTAATATGCTAGAGTAGCTCACAAAACTCAGGGAAATGCATTTATCAGTTGTTATTAATTTTACAAAGGCCACAGGAGAAGAGATGCACAGGACAAAGTATGTAGGAAGGGGACCAGAGATTTCTTTCCCTGCACCATCTTCCCGGCAACTGCACATGTATAGTTATTCTGAATATCTCTGAGCCGTAACCTAAGGTGTTCATGGAGACTTCATTGCTTAGGCAAATCTACAAGTATATGCTTGCTACCATTATTGCATGCTGTAACATAATGTTGTCTTGTTTATATTAAATAAATTAATTTAGTTAAATTAATCACTTTATGTCTAATTGGCCAATTATCAGGTAATTGATTACTCTTCACTATTTATTATCATGAAATAACCTGAGACAATTAACAGTTAACCTTCTAAATTGCCTTCCAATTTTTAATTATAGTTATTAAGTAGAGTTTTTGTTTTGTTTTGTTTTGTTTGTACTAGCAAAATATTTCAACATGAATCTGAAGCCAACAGAGACTACTGGCATTTTTTGTTTGGATATACTGGTATAATGATAATCAAAATTAAAATTCTGTAACTTTGCACAATGGTAGACTGCATTTTGTCAACAAGAAAATTTTAGATATAAATGTGTACATTTTGAGAATTAAACACAAACTAAAAGTAGTGAACCTAACAGTTTAATATCTGGTAGAATTTGAAGGCTGAGCAATGGCATTTCCAAGAAAGGAGTAATTTAATGTTCAGGAGATTGGAAAGTAAAAGTCAGAACCCTCCAGGGACACAGATTTTAGTTGTTTATCTGCCTTTTAAAAGAGAACTAGAAAAATTTCACCAATTAACCCAAGGCAGTTGAAAAAGAAAGTCAGACATCTGTCTGAGGATTTATGGAAAGGGAAAAAAATGTCATTTACATAAAATTTAATATAGAGGTTTTGAGGAAAAAAACAACAAAAAATTATAGAACTTTTGTAAATGCAATAGAAACAGTAATCCCTCGAGAACTAATTGATAATTTTCCAGATTTAAAAATATCTATTTTTTAAATAATCATCAACACAACTTGACTAATTGATAATTTTCCAGGTTTAAAAAAATATCTATCCCTTTAAATAAATCTATCCCTTTAAAGTAACTTGAACAGAATAAATAAAAACAAATCCAAAATTAACCATAGTATGCTACAACTACAAAAATAACCAAAAACCTTTAAAATAATTGCAACTACACTATCCATAAACGTGCTTCCAAAATATAAATATAAGAAAATAAAGATAGCCATAATGAAATTGGATAGTATTGCAGTCTTCACAGTATTTGGACTTCAAATTCATGAGTGTGATATGTTCTTTTTATTTCTAAAGCTAATTCAAATTATTTTTACAATGTGTTGTGGTTTTCATTGTACAAGAATTATAATTTTATGTTAAATTTATTCACAGGTATTTTATTCTTTTCATATTATTGTAAATGTAATTTTTTAAAAAATCATTTTCTATTTTGCTTTCTGATTTCCAGTTTGAAAATATGTAATAGATTTTTCTGTGGTGATATAATATCCTGCAATTCAGCTCAATTAGTTCAAGTTTATTTTTCCATGGGATTTTTAGCATTTTATTACATAATATCATGTCATATGCAATAAGAATTATGTGAATGAGGATTCTTCTTTCTTTCCAATTTGTGTGACTCTTATTTGTCCCCTCACACAAGTGTTCTGTCCAGAACTTCCAATGTTATGTTGAACATAAATAGTAAAAATGAATTGAAATGCTTCCCCTTAAAATCAGAAAAAAGAATTAGAATTTTGACTAATATTCATAGATATATCTATAGTTTTCAATTTTGTGATGTATTTTATATTAGAGTAATATTGGCTTCAAAGAATGAGATAGGAGTATGTTCAAAGAATAAGTTAAAAATATGGGGTTGGGGATGTGGCTCAAGAGGTAGCACTCTCGCCTGGCATGCGTGGGGCGCTAGGTTCATCTCAGCACCACATAAAATAAAATAAAGATGTGTCCACTAAAAACTGAAAAATATTTAAAAATTCTCTCTCTCTCTCTCTCTCTCTCTCTCTCTCTCTCTCTCT
>NW_026000057.1:18997446-19003340 GCF_001458135.2 Marmota marmota marmota | reverse complement strand
CTGGAATGCAGGTACTAGCTGGAGGAAGGCTGGAGGGTCTCTCTCTCTCTCTCTCTCTCTCTCTCTCTCTCTCTCTCTCTCTCTCTCTCCCCCTCTCCCCCCCCTTCTCTCTCTTTAAAAAAATAAATGTTTCCTTGGGCTGGGGTTATGGCTCAGTGGTAGAATGCTTGTCTAGCACTACAAAAAATCTAAATAAACAAAATAAGGGCTGGGGATGTGGCTCAAGCGGTAGTGCGCTCTCCTGGCATGCGCGGGGTGCTGGATTTGATTCTCAATACCACATAAAAATAAAATAAAGATGTTGTGTCCACCTAAAACTAAAAAATAAATGTTAAAAAAATTCTCTCTCTCTTTAAAAAAAAATAAGGTATTGTGTCCATCTAAACTAAAAATACTTTTTTTAAAAAGATTATGTTTCCCTATTTACTATTTTTGGAAAATTAGCAAATTGAATAATTCTTATACTCAACTCATAAAGTCCTGGTCTCCTTTTCATTAGGAAGGTTTTCAATGCTGATTCAATCTCAGTAAAACTGTAATAATGACCCCACTAAAATATTTGAATTTAATAAATTCATTTTTTCTTTTTCTTTTAGTAAAATTAAGTTATTATTTGCCAATTGGGTTAATAAAAAAACTACTTTTATTTGATTTTTCTCAATTGTTTTCCTATTATCTATTCTTATTTTTACTTTACTCTGTGCTGCCTCTAGTTTATTTTGTTCTTCCTCTTCTAGTTACTTAAGTTATATAGGAAAGTTATTGTTTTGAAATCCTCCTTTTTTTAGGTATTTACAACTATAAATTTCTATTCTGGCTGTTCTTATTCTCAACAGTTTATCAATTTCAGTATATTTTTATTTTAACTTGCCTCAAAATATTTCCTAACTTCATTTTTTATTTCTTCTTTTACCTATATATTGTTTAAGAATGTTTTGTTAAGATTATACATGTTTGTGAACAGTCCAGTTTTCTTTCTGTTACTTGTATCTAGTTTTATTCCACTGTGATTAGAAAAGATACTTTGGAAATTTGAATTTTTTAATGTATTGAAACTTGCCCAGTAGCGTAAAAGACAATGTATTCTGAAAAAGACTACATGCACATTCATAAAAGGCATGTTCTATTTGGGGTAAATAATTTCTTTTATATGTATATATATATTAGACCTATTAGGTTTACAGAGTTTTCTAAGTCCCTTATTTCATTATTACGTCAATTTTTTCCATTATTCAATGTGAAGTATTACAATTATTATTGAAGAAATCATCTTTTTTTTAATTCTCTAAAATTTGCTTTATGTATCTTAGGACTTTAAAGTTTGATTCACATATGTTTGTAATTCTTAAATGTTCTTGGCTTTAGCTTTTTATTACTATGAAATGTCTTCCTTTATCTCTCATAATAATCTTAGATTTTGTCTATTTTTCTTAATAATATTATCCATACCATCTCTTTATTGATTACTATTAACATAGAATATTTTGTACTTTTTTACTTTAAGCCTCTTTGTGTTTTTAACTTAAATTAAGCTTCTCATAGACTGTATTTATATTTGCTAGAGAATATCATGCTAAGTGAAATAAGTCAATATTATATTTTATTTTAACTTGCCTCAAAATATTTCCTAACTTCATTTTTTATTTCTTCTTTTACCTATATATTGTTTAAGAATGTTTTAAGATTATATATCTTAACCATTTTTAATTTGTTATAATCAGTTATACATGACATTAGAGTGCTCTTCAATTCATTGTACACAAATGGAGCACAATCTTTCACTTATCCATTTTTAAGTTTCTTTTTATTGAAAGATGATCTATTTAAATTTAAAGTAATAAAAGATAAAGGTGGATGCATTTTTTAATTTTTTCTGATGTTTTCCACATGTATAAATTTCTTTATTTTTATTTTTTATTGGTTGTTCAAAACATTACAATGCTCTTGACATATCATATTTCATACATTTGATTCAAGTGGATTATGAACTCCCATTTTTATCCCGTATACAGATTGCAGAATCACATCGGTTACACATCCATGTTTTTACATACTGCCATACTAATGTCTGTTGTATTTTGCTGCCTTTCCTATCCCCTTCCTATCCCCCCTCTCCCCCCCATTTTCTAACCCCATCTACTGTAACACATTTCTCTCTCTTGTTTTTTTTTTCCTTTCCCCTCACATCCTCTTATATGTAATTTTGTATAACAATGAGGGTCTTCTTCCATTTCCATGCAATTCCCCTTCTCTCTCCCTTTCCCTCCCACCTCTCGTCCCTGTTTAATGGTAATCTTCTTCTCATGCTCTTCCTCCCTGTTCTGTTTAGAGTTGCCCTCCTTATGCCACAGTCTGGCTGGGCACACAATCACGAGCCACCACACAGCTTGTAGATTCAAACAGCAACTCTTTATTCCCGAACTCACACCAGCCATCTACAATCACGTTCTGGGGAAATCCACGTTCTCTGCCCAAATCCACCCCCACTGGGCTTCTGTCTCCCAAAAAATACTGTCTGAATCCCGTGAGAACTCAAGGGGAACTCAGGCAGCAGGATACGCCCTATTCCCAGCAGGAATAACCTTAAACCTGGAACCACACTAAACCCGGATTATCCTAAACCAGGAACACCCTAAACCCGGATCCGCCCTGGTCCTTGAGCAAGGTCACCTTAGATGCAATGTCACTGCAAAATGTCCTATTTCCACGAGTCCTTCCACTAAGCAACATGGGGTACGCTTGCAAGGAAATTGTCATACCTACTTGGCTAATTGCTCCCAGCATCCTTATATCAAAGAAGACATTCGGCATTTGTTTTTTAGGGATTGGCTAGCTTCACTTAGCATAATCTGCTCTAATGCCATCCATTTCCCTGCAAATGCCATGATTTTGTTATTTTTTAGTGCTGAGTAATATTCCATTGTGTATAAATGCCACATTTTTTTTATCCATTCATCTATTGAAGGGCATCTATGTTGGTTCCACAGCCTAGCTATTGTGAATTGTGCTGCTATGAACATTGATGTAGCTGTATCTTTTTAGGTATTTGGGGAATAGTCCGAGAAGGGGAATAGCTGGGTCGAATGGTGGTTCCATTCCCAGCTTTCCAAGGAATCTCCATACTGCTTTCCAAATTGGCTGCACCAACTTGCAGTCCCACCAGCAATGTATAAGTGTACCCTTTTCCCCACATCCTCACCAGCACTTGTTGTTGTTTGACTTCATAATGGCTGCCATTTTTACTGGAATGAGATGGTATCTTAGGGTGGTTTTAATTTGCATTTCTCTGATTGCTAGTGATGGTGAGCATTTTTTCTTGTATTTGTTGATTAATTGTATATCCTTCTCTGAGAAGTGTCTGTTCATGTCCTTGGCCCATTTGTTGATTGGGTTATTTGTTTTCTTATTGTTTAATTTTTTTGAGTTCTTTGTATACTCTGGATATTAGGGCTCTATCTGAAGTGTGAGGAGTAAAAATTTGTTCCCAGGATATAGGCTCCCTATTTACCTCTCTTATTGTGTCTCTTGCTGAGAAAAAAACTTTTTAGTTTTTTGATTGTTGTTGATTCTTGATTTTAACTCTTGTGCTATAGGTGTCCTATTAAGGAATTTGGAGCCCGACCCCACAAGATGGAGATCAGAGCCAACTTTTTCTTCTATCAGACACAGAGTTTCTGGTTTGATACCAAGCTCCTTGATCCATTTTGAGTTAACTTTTGTGCATGGCGAGAGAAAGGGATTCAGTTTCATTTTGTTGCATATGTATTTCCAGTTTTCTCAGCACCATTTGTTGAAGATGCTATCCTTCCTCCTTTGCATGCTTTTAGCACCTTTGTCAAATATAAGATAGTTGTAATTTTGTGGATTGGTCTCTGTGTCCTCTATTCTGTACCATTGGTCCACCTGCTGTTTTGGTACCAGTACCATGCTGAAACTATATAATGAAATTTATAATAATACTACAGAGCAATAGTATAAATTTCTTTATATAGTTTGTTGGATTCATTTTTATTTTCCACCATTTTGATTTTTTCTAATTTCTTTTGTTTTATTTTTAATTATTTTCATGATGGTTCCCATCATTATTAAAATAAACATCTTACATTTTTAAATTTGTTCTAAATAGTTATACATGAAAGTACAACACACTTTGATATATCATACATAAATGGAATATGATTTTTGATTGTACATGATATAGAATTTTACCAGTCGTGTAATCATATATGATATAGGGTCATAATGTCTGATTCATTCTATTACCCTTCCTCCCCCCATACCCCATCTCCTCCATTCACTCCCCTCTGTCTAATCCAAAGTACCTCTTTTCTTCCCTAACTCCCTTATTGTGAATTAGCATCCACATATCAGAGAAAACATTTGGCCTTGGGTTTGGGGATTGACTTATTTCCCTTAGCATGATCTTCTCCAGCTCCATCTATTTACCTGCAAATGCCATAATTCCATTCTTCTTTAAAGGCTGAGTAATATTCCATTGTGTATATATAGCACATTTTCTTTACCCATTCATCCATTTTAATGCACCTAGGTTGATTCCATAGTTTATCAATTGTGAATTAAGCTGCTATAAACAATGATGTGACTGTGTCACTATAGCATGCTGTTTTTTTAAGTCCCTTTGGTAAAACCAAGGAGTGGGATGGTTGGGTCAAATGATGGTTTCATTCTAAGTTTTCTGAGGAATTTCCATACTGATTTCCAAAGTGGTTGCACCAATTTGCAGTCCCACCAGCTGTGTGAGTGTTCTTCCCCCCCCACACACATTTATTTCCACCAGTATTTATTGTTGCTTGAATTCTTTATAATTGTTATTCTGGCTGAAGTGAGATAAAGTTTTATAGTAGTTTTGATTTGCATTTCTCTAATTGCTAGAGATATTAAACATTTTTTTCATATATTTGTTGATAGTTGTATTTCTTCTGTGAAAAGTCTGTTCAGTTCCTTAGCACATTTATTAATTGGCTTATTCATTTTTTTGGTGTTAAGTTTTTAAAAATTAAACCCCTATATCTCAATCTCTTAAATTTAGAATAATTGATTTGAATTGATATCACTATCCATTTAAAAGTGTACAAAACATTCTCCTTAGAGTTCCATCTTTCCTCTTTTGTTATTGCTTTCATAGATTACATCCTAAGTGTGTGTGTGTGTGTGTATGTATATATGTATGTGTGTGTGTGTGTGTGTGTGTATGAATATGATTACTGGGTACAACTTAAGCCATATAGAAAAATCGATGATATATGAACCCTAAAGACAACAGTACTTACTGGCTTTATATTCACAAGCGTAGTTACCTTTATCCCTGTTTTATTTTTATTTTTCTTCATGTAAGTTTGGATTATTTTCAAACATCTTTTTGTTGATATCATAAGGATGACTCCCCTTAGCACCTTCTGTAAGATAGGTCTGCTAGGGGGGATCCAACATGGCGGCGAGAGGGGAGGCAGCGCTTTCAGTACCTCCTCAACAACGGGATCAGAGAGACGCATGGATACGCTTAGATTCGACCTGCTGAGAAACTCCTAGCAAAATTCCACTAAAGAGAGACCGGCCAGGAATTGGAAGGATTTTTGGAGGTGACAGTCTGCGCTAGACGAGTGAATCTCCGCCACGCAGCGCAGAGGTCCAGACCCGCCAGCCGCTGCCCGCGCGACTCGGCGACTGTCGGCTGCCTGCACGCGGCCCCCGCGTCAGGGCGGATAGCCTCCGAGGCGCAGCGCAGCAGGAGCGGTGCAGGGACTCTAGGAAGAGGTCTCTTGCCAAGCCTTCATGAAATAGCAAACCAGGAGCTGAAACCAACCAGAGACAGACCAGTCCCACCCCTCCCTTTGGACACTCCGGCAAGGAGCCTGGGGCCCGCCATAGCAGAG
>NW_026000057.1:18931960-18993426 GCF_001458135.2 Marmota marmota marmota | reverse complement strand
GAGAAGAAGATTAACATTAAACAGGGATGAGAGGTGGGAGGGAAAGGGAGAGAAAAGGGAAATTGCATGGAAATGGAAGGAGACCCTCAGGGTTATACAAAAGAACATACAAGAGGAAATGAGGGGAAAGGGAAAAATAATACAAGGGGGAGAAATGAAGGTCAGTAGAGGGGGCAGAGAGAGAAGAGGGGTGGGGAGGGGAGGGGAGGGGAGATAGTAGAGGATAGGAAAGGTAGCAGAACATGACAGTCACTAGTATGGCAATATGTAAATCAATGGATGTGTAATTGATGTGATTCTGCAATCTGTATATGGGCTAAAAATGGGAGTTCATAACCCACTTGAAGCAAAGTGTGAAAGATGATATATCAAGAACTATGTAATGTTTTGAACAACCAACAATAAAAAAAAAAAAAGATAGGTCTGCTAGTATTGAATTCCCACAGCTTTTATCTGGGAATATTTTAATTTCTCTTTCATTTTTAAAAGATACTATCTAATTTAGACTTTTTATTGACATAATTTTTGTTTCAACACTTTAATCTTATGATTCCATTGCCTTCTGATGTTCATGATATCTACTTGGAAATCAAATGAAATTCTTATTGAGAATATCTTCTATAAGGAAAGTACTTTCTTTCCTGTTGATTTTAATTTTCTTTATTTTTCATTTTTAAAAATATTTTTATTTATTCTTTTTATTTACATAAAACACCAGCCTGCACCCTGACGTAATTCAAAAGCATGGAACACAACACACTCCAATTCAGTGCCCAGTACTCCCCTGAATCCCTGCCTCACTCCACTGATCTCTCTTCAATTCATTTACAGTTTATTTTCTTTTTCTTTTTGTTTGTTTCTTTTCTTTTTTTTTTAATTAGTTTACTGTGGGTAAAGTGATACTGGGACCCAACATGCCACATCCATGCATGCACATACAAAAGTTCAGTCAGATTCATTTCACTTTTCCTCTCTTTCCTGTCCTTTCTTCCTCCTACTCAATTTTCTTTCTCTACTCTAATGATTTCCCCTCTATTTTGATGAAATTCTCTCTCTTAAGGTTTTTTTTTTTGTCTTTCAAATTATAATTTGTTTCCATGTGAAATACTTTTGTCTCTCTTGGAGTTCCTTGTATAAACAAATTCATGAAAGGTATCAAATATGGGAAGATTTTGGTTACTGTTTCTTCAAACTTTTTCTCCCCCTCTTTCCTTGTCTTATATTTTGAAAAGTACTATTACCTATATGTGGTATACTTGATTGTGTCCCAAAAGTATTATAAGCTTCATTTTTATTTGTTTACTCACTTATATTCAAATATTCTTATTAGACTAGATGATTTAACTTGGTCTAATTTCAAGTTATTTCATTCTTTCTTTATTTTACTAACACCTACTTTTGAGAGCCTCTAGTAAATTTTTCATTTAAGTTTTGTAATGTTCAGAACTATCATTTCTGGAAACATTGGCTGACATCTTCACCACTACCAGTGAAATGGGAAAAGAAAACAGAACAGGGGCAACTATAAATGCACCAAAGTATTCCTACCATTTTTAGTTACTTTTTAAAAATTAAACATTCTCTTAGTTTATATAAAGTAGATTTTTACAATTTATGATCATTTCTGAACATAATTTTTTTTTCCTGAAGTGAAACTTGTCTGTTGATCTACCTAGTCCACTCCTATTGCTGACAGTACTTTGTACATAGCTTTATCATGAATATGATTCACTGCTCTTCACAAATTAGTGCTTGATCAATAATCCAGAACAACAATTTATTTCCTGTCAAATGCAATCAAACTCTCCAAAATGGCAGTAAAAAATACTGTACAGGAAGGGTTGAATTTGGTTCCTTATGAAATGGAAAAGTATAGCAATTATTTCTGCATTTTGGAGAGAGTGGCTCCATTTGATAGGAATTAAAGAGTCATTGAGCACTACTTATACAGTATTTCTTACAAGTTCATCTTTATGCCCAAGGAAAGATGTTTATCACTCATCTTAATAAGTCCAGATGAAAACTAAGTAAGAATCAACTAATGGTTATTAAGAAGAAAGCCTACTGAAATCATTGCTTGTCTAACCTTAAAACAGATTGAATCTTGAGATTGAAATAAGAAAGAAATATTCTTTAAAAAGTACTGTACCTATAGTACAAAGAAAGAGTTTCATAGTCACAAATATTTCCAATATGGTTTAAAGTTATAGTGCTATAATAGCAATGAAAATATTCAGTTTAATAGGGGCTGGAGATATAACTCAGAGGTACAGCACATGTTTAGCATGCACAGTGCTCAGGGTTCTGTCCCCCAGACAAAAAAAGAAAAAGTAATTAATGTTTATATTCACTTGAAGAATTCATTACTATTCTTGCTTCCTGTTTCACTGTAATACAAAAAAATATATTTTTGTATTTTTTTCTAATGTCATAAGTTAAGTTTAATTTAAATGCATCCTCCTTATTATCGACCTAATCCACAGTTTTTCTATTGCAATATAAAAAGCATGGTACTTAATAAAATATAATACTTAAATTATACCCTTAATTCTCTTTGAAATTCTTAGATGATATAACTAATGATATCAATTAAAATCTGGAATTCAAATATCATGCTATTTGCCATTCTCTTTCTCTGTAAATATCATCTAAATATATTTTATGTTGCCAATTTATCCCTTATTTGAGAAATGAAGAAGCAAATATAAATATTTAATCATTTAGTTAATCAAAATTAACCACTAGAAAACCTATTCTATATCACCAATTAAAAAATACTAAGATGTAAGGATAAACTATTTCCTGTAGAGAAGAGTTTAAAACAAAGATAAAGCTTACTCATAAGGATGATATATTAAATTACTAAATGGTCTTATAACCAAAATTCTGACACAAAATAGAAATCAGGGAAATAAATTTGATATTTTATATACATTACAGCATTTCTTTTGTTATGTCATATTTCTGTAAACCATATTTCATTTAAGCAATTTATAAATTTTCAGTATGGGATATGTTACTTTTCCAACATCCCAGTGCTATTATATTTTGATTGATCATTATACACAAAATAGCATTTCTTATCATACATTTTCCTATGTAAAATTCTCACAGAAAAAAAAATGTTCAACTTGTGGGATTTTATTTTTTAAAGTGATATTTTTTTATTCGTGCAGGTTATACATAAAGCTGAGTCTTATTTGTGGCCTATTTGTGTCAACATAAAAGCATAATTTTATATACTTCACACCACAGTACCTTCTGTACTTGCATTCCTCACTTCAGCTGATGCACTTCCTTTGCCCTATTGGTCTCCCTTCTAATTTCATGGAGTCTGGTTTTTATTTGCTAGTTTTTTTTTCCTTCTAGATTTTTTATATGAGAAGAAAACATACAATGCTTTCTTCTCTCAGAATGACTTTTTGTTCAACATATGATCTACAGTTTCATGTGTTTTCCTGCAAATAGCATGATTTTATTCCTCTGAAGACGCTAAATAAAACACCATCATATATTTATATATACATAAATATACATATATATTAAGTATATACATATATTTATATATATGTATATTAACATTTTATTTCTCCAGTCATCTGTTAATACACACCTCAGGTGATACCATAAATGAATACATGAATTGTACTTCAGTTAATATGGGTATATGGGTATATGGGTATACATATGTATCTCTAAAGTAAATTTACTTTAATTCTTTTGAATAAAAAACAAGGAGTTGGTATACCTTGATTATATGGTAAGTCTATTTTTAAGTCTTTGAAGAACCTCCATACTTATTTACATAGTGACTACACTAATTTACAGTTCACTAGTAGTATATAAAAGTTACTTTCTCCCTATATATTCACTAGCATTTATTGAAGTGTGCATTCTTGATGCTTGCCATCTTTAATGTAAGGAGGTGAAATCTCCATGTAGTTTTTATTTGCATTTTATGAATGGCTAAAGATCTAAAACATTTTTTTTCATATAGCTCTTGGGCATTTGTAATTCTTTGTAAAAGTGTTTGTTCATTTAATTTTTTCATTCATTGATAGGGCTACTTTTTTCTTATATTTAGGTTTTTGAGTTCTTTATACATGCTATATACTAGTCTTCTATTAGAGGAGCAGTTGGCCAAGATTTTCTCTCCATATCTTGGTTTTCATATGGTTACCCAGTTTTCCCAGTACAACTCGTTAAAAAAAGCTGTCTTTTCTCCAATGTTTGTTTTTAGCACCTATTTCAAGAATCAGATGACTGTAGTTGTGTGAGTTTTTGTGTGTGTCTTCTGTTCTATTGGTTTGTGTGTCTATTTTTAGGCAAGTACCATGCTCTTTTAGCTATTATGGTTTTGTAGCATAATATTAAATCTGGTATTGTGATGCCTCTAGCGTTGCTACTTTTGTTCAGGATTTCTTTGGTCTGGGGTCATTGGTTTCACGATATGATTTTTTAGATTATGTTTTCCAGTTCTATGAATAATAACATTGGTATTTTGATGAGGAGTGCATTGAATCTATAGACTAATTTTGGTAATATGGCCAAAAATTTGGTAATTGATAATAGTATTAATCAACATGGGAAGTGCTTCCATTTTCTTTCTTCAGAATTCTCTTATTTAGATTTATTCCTATGTATCTCATTTTAAGCTAATTTGAATGTGATTATTTTCCAGATTTTTAAAAAATTAATTTACTTGTTCTAATTAGGTATATATGACAGCAGATTGCATTTGGATCACTGCACACAAATAGAGTACAAGATTTCATTTCTCTGGTTATACATGTGCAATCATATATGTACCTAGTGTAATGATGTCCATCTTATTCCACCCTCCTTACTTCCCTCCTGCCCCCTTCCTTTTACTCCCTTCCCCTGTGCCCAAAGTTTCTCCATTCTTCCCATGTCCCCTCCCCCATTATGGATCAGCATCCACTTATCAGAGAGAACATTTAGCTTTTGGTTTTTGGGAATTGGCTAACTTCAAGTAGCATAATATTCTCCAAATCCATCCATTTACCTGCAAATGCCATAATTTTTATTCTCTTTTAACACTGAGTAATATTCCATTGTGTATACATATCACAGTTTATTTTTTCCATTTATCTATTGAAGGGCATCTAGGTTGGTTTCACAGTTTAGATATTGTGAATTGAGCTTCTATAAATATTGATGTGGCTGTGTTATTATAGTATGCTGATTTTAAGTCCTTTGGATATAGACTAAGGAGTGGGATAGCTGTGTCAAATGATGGTTCCGTTCCAAATTTTCTAAGGAATCACCATACTGCTTTCCAGAGTGGTTGCACAAATTTGCAGTGCCACCAGCAATGTATGAGTTACCTTTTTTGGTACATCCTCGCCAGACTTATTATTGCTTGTATGTTTGATAATTGCCATTCTGACTGGAGTGAGATTATATTCTAGAGTAGTTTTGATATGCATTCCTCTTATTACTAGAGAAGTTAAACATTATTTTCATATATTTGTTGATTGATTTTATGTCTTCTTCTGAGAAGTGTCAGTTTAGTGCCTTAGCCCATTTATTGATTGGGTTATTTATTTTATTCATGTTAAGGTTTTTGAGTTCTTTATATGTCCTGGAAATTAGTGCTCTATCTAATGTCAGCAATTAATTATTGATAGATAGGAAAGCTATTGATTTTTGTATATGGATTTTGCATCATGTTATTTTGCTTAATTTATCAGATCTTTCTGTTGGAACTTTTAGAGCATTTTTTTCCCATAAGTATAGGATAACATCATCTGCAGATAGTGACAATTTGACTTCTTCTTTTCTTATTTGTATCATTTCATTTTTCTCTTGCCTAATAGCTATAGATAAAATTTCAGGTACTATATTACATGGGAATGGTGAAAGTGGACATCTTTGTCTTTATTTTAGTGGAAATGCTTTCAGTTATTTCTCATGCAGTATGATATTGGATGTGATTTGGGTCATATGTATCCTTTATGATGTTGAGGTAAGTTCTTTCTGTTCATAGTGCTTCAGAGTTTTCATAATAAAGAGGTGGAAATTTGTTAGCCAGCATTTCATTGCTGTGACCAAAATATTTGAAAATATTTAGAGGATAAAAAAGCTTATTGGTGCTCTCAATATCAGAAGTTAAATCCATTATTAGTAGGTTCCATTGCTCTGGACATGAAGTGAGGCAGAACATCATAGTGGAAGGTCCTAGCAAGGAAAAGTTCCTCAATTTATGACAGCTAGGAAGGGGACAAGGGGATGGAAGGCAGGAGAAAGAGGGCATGTATGCAAAGAATGAGGGATAACATATAATCCCACAACATATAATTCCCAAGGGCACATTCCCAATGATCTACTTCCTCCAACCATGTCTCACTTGCTTACTGTAACCACACAGTTATCCATTCAAACAATTAATCCATTAAATGAATTAAAGCAATCATGAGGTTACAGCTCTCATAATCTAATCATTTCACCTTTGAATGTTCCTGCATTGCCTAACACATGACATTTTGAGACAGAGAGCTCATGTATAAACCATAACATTTTCTGAAAGGCTTTTTCTGCATCTATTGAGAATATTGTGTGACTTTTTATCTTTGGTTCTATTTATGGGTAATATTACATCTATTGATTTGGATATTAGAATCATCCTTGCATTCCAGGAATGAAACCAATTTTACGTCAGTATAATTTTTTAAATGTGTACTTAAATTTTATTTTCTAATATTTTGTTAAGGATTTTTGTATATATGATCATTGAGAATAATGCCTTGTAATTTTCTTTACTTGAAGTATCATTATCTAGTTTTGGTATCACAAGGCCAGGCTCCACTGCATGTGTTTGGAAGCATTCCCTCCCTTTCAATTTTGAAGAATAATTCGAGGAGTATTAATCTCTATTTCTATTGAAAACTCTGGTACAGTTCAGCTGTGAATCACTAGGGTCTGACTTTTCTTTGTTGGGAGGCTGTGGGGAGGAGTGCATGGAGTACTGCATACATGGCATGCATTATGGGCGTCAGGGGTAAAGCACTCCCTTAGTGCTAGGCGCGTGACTGGCAAACTGCTTACCCTGTAGGCCCAGCCCTGAACATGAGGCCACGTATTCTGGTCCCAGCACTTGCTCTATGATCCACTCCTTGATTGGTCACTGCAAGAATACTTGGCCAAAAACTGTATTGGTGGCTGACTATAATCTGCTTAGCTATTGCTTGACTTTATATACATGATAACTGCACAATAAAATTAGACCTGTTTCCAGCTTCGTCTCTGGAGGTCTTGAATAGCGACTCTACAGCCACACTCTCCTCTATCCTGTTTCGTGGACCTCCAAGCTGGATGAGAGAGAGTCCACGCAGGAGGCTTTTAATTACTACTTCTATATTTCATTGTTGTTGTTGTTCTTTTTAGGTTTTATATACCTCTTAATTCAGTTTTGGTAGGTTAAATGTTATATACTATGTCTATAAATTTGGGCATTTCTTCAGATTTTCTATTTTCCTGGAATATGAATTTTCAAAATAGTCCTTAAAAATCATCTGAGTTTCAGTTGTGTCTTTTGTTCTCATTTTAATCTCTAATTTATTAATTTGGATCTTGTCTCTCTTTCTTTTGGTTAGCTTGCCTAGGGTTTTCTCCAGATTGATGATTGAAACTATGTTTCATTGATCTTTCCTTTTCTTTTAATTTCTGTTTTATTTTCAAGTCTAATGTTTATCATTTTGTTGCTTTCTACTAGTTAGGATACTTTGTTCTTTAAGATGCATCTCTAGGTTTTTATTTAAGATTTCTATTTTTTTATTTCTTCTTATCACTGCATTTGTAGCATCTCAGTATTTTGATATTCATTTAATTCTGATTGATTTTTTTATTTCATCCTTAATTTCTGCAATGGTTGACCCATCATTCAAAAGTATTTTGTTCAACCTCCCTTGATTTGTATAAAAAAAAATTCCATGTCTGGCCTAGACCTTGCAAGTCCCCTCATATTGCAGAGAAATTTGTATTGGGACATTTCCTTCCCAGATGAACAAACCCTGTTAGATGTGGGCAGGGGTCTTTGTGTGCACCCAGGAGTCTTCAGGGCAAAGGGAAAAGCACCATACACCTTTTTGGTGAGGAGGTCCTCTTCCATTCCTTTTGCAGGCCAGTGGGTTTTGCTTACTTTAGACAGGCAGCAATATTACTATATAAATTATTCAGATGGTTTACTATCAGGGCATTCCTCTGTAGTACACTTTGCTGCAATATCCAGGGAAAATAAAGATGAGTTGCAAGGAATTATGTTTCCCTATTGTTTAGACTTAGGGAATAAGGCTTAGGAACCTACCAGAGATGGCTCCCTGCTGCTCTGCTTATAGTTTGAGAAAATCTGATTCCTTCTCACACAGATGCACACTATGCATTTCCAGATTCAGCTAAATTTAGACTATCTTTTCCCTTGGCCACTGTTTCTGTAATAATTTTGTAAGTTATATCTCTTTTTCTCCCTTGGTGTGATACTTCCCCACTGACTTGCCCTGGTACAAGCCAAGGTTATAGGTTTAGACCTATACAATTTTTTCTTCTTCTTCTCCATATTGGTAATGAGACTCTCTGGGTCTAAGTCTCTGATTGTTCAGTGTTAAGCCTCTGTACATTCCCTCAACCATGAATCTCACTGAGTAGCTATTCTCCAGCTATTTCAACTCTAAAGAAACTGTGTCATGCAGACTACTTTTATGCCCAAATATCTGAGGCACCCCAATCCAATTTATGGACTTTAAAAAGAATATTTTGATGAATATTTCTCCATTTATATAATATTTATCCATATATGTTTATATATATAAATATCAAAACTGTATATATATATTATATATATTAAAACTATAGGTATATTACATATATCTATAAATGCATAAAACCTTTAAAATATTTTGTTGTACAATTTGATGGTACATTTTAAAAATTCTTGTATAAATTATCAACTAGCATCTTAAACATTTACTTATTCAATTATCAAGATTGAATAGTGATGGTACTAAATCATGAGGACAATTACCCTTACAAAAAGACAACATCTCTTTTCTTATGGAACACAGATCTTTGAAACATTAGTATTAAACAAATATTGAAACAAATAGCTGTATAATCACAATTTTCCTCACATGTTATGCAGGAAAGACACAGTTCTGCCAAAGTGCAGAACTTTGACTTTAATGGGTAGTAGTGGTGGTGAAATTTAATACAAAGTTCTTTTGTATTAAAGAAATGAAACACAGTGTGTAAAGGAAAGATAAAAAGGGAATTCTATTACATGGGAAGATGTGTAAGGCAAGAACTTTATAAGGATTAGAAAGTAGAAAAAGACTGAGCATGTTTTAAGGGAGGTGAGATGATATCAGAGAAAACTCCATATTTGAATATTTTCAAGTCCAGGAATTTCATAATAGGTAGGGAACCTTAAGGGTGCTCTATGAACCAGGCACTAAAAAGTACTGAAGGCATATGTAAAGAAAAAAGTTTATTATTGCCTTTCTTCAGTTCTCAAGAGCAAGCAAAAGCATAAATATCTGTAGGGTGAGAAATAAGTGCCCTACCTTACACAGCAGCAGGGCTTGGGATGGGAAGTTCACATCAAGATATTTTTCCTTTAGAATGCTGTTCTGATTTATGGCCCTCTTGCTTTTCTGATGCTGCTGAGAAGTCAGAAGCAATTCTAATTCCTAATCCATTTTGTGTGACTGAACATTGTATTTTTCTTTCTGGAAGGTTGGAGAAAATTTTCTTTGCCTTCAATATTTTTAAATTTCACAATATGTCATGGTATGAGTCTATTATAATTCATTTTATAGAGTGCTGGTTGATCTCTCTAAATTTGGCAATTCATGTCCTTCAGTTCTGGGAAATATTTTAATAATTTTATTAATTATTTCCTACCATCTGTTTTTCTTCCTTCTCCATCTGGACCTTCTATTATTTGGACTTAGGAATTCTGTAAGTGATATCTATGTTGTTCTAAATTTTCTCTTTATTTGCTATCATTTTTGTATTCATTTTCTATGAGTTTTCTTTATTATCTAGGCTTCTTTTTTGTTTTTATTTAATTATTATACTTTTAAATTCCAGTAGCACATTCAGGTTTTAACAAAGTAATTTCAGGATTTTATTTTTTTTTTTATTTCAGAGATTAGCTATTCTCTCATTTCTGGAAGGATATAAATTACAGGTTTGGGGTTTTTTTAACAGTAATTTTTTTTCTCTTTTCTTGGTAACATTTTCATTGTTAATATTTCTTTGTTTTCATTTGTCTTATCTTCCTGTTACAGAGTTTGCTCAGATGACTAATTCATGTTGGCTTTCTGCTCCTGAGTAAGAGAGGGAGAACAAAACTATGACTTATAATTTCTGAGCAATGAATAATTTTCGTCTTGTGAGCTTCCCTGAAGATGGATGACATGATATTATTCTTTTTAGATAATTCACAACATTATGTCAAAAATTCCTCAGAGAAAAGTCTTTCAAGCAAGTGCCCAAAGGCTGCTGACATTCTGATGGGGTGCTGGGTACAATGTACTGGGTGGACCTTTCACTGGATAGAAAGCTGATCTTCACTGCCTTTAGCACTCAGTGTTCAGATTTGGCGTGGTCTGTGTCCTGAGTCCATATACCTCCAGTCTTTCACCTATGTTATGCAGGAGTGGGAACCTAAAAATTTAGTGACTTACCAAACAAGGCTTCTGTATGTATGTTATTAAAAACTATCACACTCATGTCCTAAGATAATTGATAATTAATGTACCTTTTTGGAGAATCTGCGCAGTAAATAAAGTTTCCTTCTTGACCTATCACAACCTTGGAATTCAGTTGTCTCAGAACCGCTAAGACCATTCCCACTCACTATCCATATGCTTTCAATAGTTTTTTGTGATCACTTCTTCAGTTCTCTTTATTCTTTTATACATCATTAAAAAAACCCTTGCTATTGTAGTGCTTTTTATTAAAGGATTTTTTATTTTTTTAGTTTTAGATGGACACAATAATTTTATTTTATTTATTTTTATATGGTGCTGAGTATTAAACCCAATGCTTCACACATGCCAGACTGATGCACTACCACTGAGCCACAACCTCAGCCCTATAGCGGTTCTGAAGTGCTTAACAAACAAACAAAATGGTATTCATGTCTTCTATATATCATTGTAAACTAGAAGTTCAATGAAGAGAAAATCATTGGTATGGCAGTGTATAGCTTCAAACACATATTTATATTATGTGTATATGTAAATATATGTATAAGAACATTCATCACTTTCTAAATTTCTCTAAGGCACCAAACTATTTTGGGGGAGGAAGTTTTATATTAAATAAAGTTAATTCCCATTGTTTTTTATTTTTTATCTTAATAAAAAATAAGGGAAGGCACCTAAAGCCTGTTTTTCATAAAACTTTGAAGAATGTGTAGATTTATCCTATTGATTACCATTAAGAGGAGAAAATCCTTTATTTGAGCCTCATTTGATTAAAGTTGAAAATGGATTAATCAATATAGGGCAAAAACTGATGAATTAGAAGCAAGGAACACCGCTGCAAAGGTGTGGGAAAAATGATACCCAATAAAGCTTGGAAAAATTATTTACCTTCTCTGGAACAGTTCTGTGAACAGTCTTACCAAGATACCTAACTTTTAGATACCTCAGTCTGGTGATTGGGAGATGCCTCTCATTATACAGCCCTAGAGGTCAAATGGAATAACTGAAAATGAATAGCACTTGTAGGATTGCTATACCGATTGAATGATGTAAAATGCTTAGAGAAATGCTTTAGTCAGTATACATAAATGGTAATTATTATTAGAAGGGAGACTTAGTTTGGAGATCTGTTTTCTTATTCTTTTCTACTTCAGAGCTTTTACTCAAAGAGCTAACTACATAGAAAAAAAAATATATATATATATATATCTGCAAATGCAATTAAAATATACATGGTCATTGATAACAAAAATAAACCAAGAAGAGATCTACCTTTCCTTTATTGGGACAATTGTAAGGATCATCTTATCAACTTATGGAATTTTTACCCTGAAACTAGGTAATATAAACATGATACAAGAGTTGAGTTTTAGAGACAAAGAGTATTGCCCTTCTGTCTTTCCATGTTCTTTTTTCTACTCAAATTTTAACTTTCAAAATCCTAACCATGTTCTTTAATATCCCTGATCAAATCTGACTTTTATTAGAAAGTTTTATTTCTTTCCCTCAAAATAAATATCTCCCTCCTCCAAAATTTCATATAATTTTGTATCTTTCATGTGACAATTATTTAGCTCATGAAATGTTTGTTTTAATTATCTCATGTTAATAATACAATATAATGTTCTTAAGCACATGATGTGCATCTTAGTATTCTTTTCAGAGCTACAGGTGATAACTTTTCTCTAGAAACTTCAATAGCAAACCTCTACATGCTCCAAGAAGAATATGGGCAGAACAAAAAAACAAGGATAGTTATCAAGTTAGACCCATTGTACAATGGCAGTCCAGCCAGATCCTGTGTCTCTTCTTTTTAAAAGGCATATTCTGAGGCATGCCTGGAATGAAAAGTTATGCAGATATAAGGAGGTACCAGACCATGTAATACTTTCTTCTAATTGTAAACCTAAATTGCTAGGCATATCTTCCAGCAATGTGAACTAGATAATAAAATAGATATTTCCTTATTTAAGATAATTAGGCAGGATATAAAATTATACAGAGAGTAGCAAATTTAAGCATGTATAAAAGTTGACTTCTTTTATATTTTGTTTCAATTTAAGACTTGTAGAGAATTTATCACTAATTTGAATATGACTGAAAGCCAGTGATGAGAAGAACCACAATCAAAATAAGAAAATTATTTAATTAACTAATAGGTTGACATAGTAATCTTTAAAAATAACTGAAAATGTTTTATTTATTTTTTTCTGTTTTTTAAAATTTTTATTTGTTTTGATTAGTTATACATGACAGTACAATGATCTTGACATATCATACATTTGAATCAAATGGGATATAATTTCTCATTTTTCTGAGTGTACAGGTTGCAGAATTACATTGGTCATGTGGTCACGTATATACCCACAGCAATAATAATGTCTATTTTATTCTGCTGTCTTTCCATTCCCTCCTTCCCCTCTCCAAAATGTTTTATTTTTTAGTATGTGGTGAATTTGAAAATATTTCTTTAGCTTTGTAGATGAATGAAGATTCCAAATACACAGATATCATAGTTATGGAACAATATGAGATATCAACTTGGTTTATTGGAAAGTTCCAAATCATAATTACAGTAAAATGGGGAGAAATAAAAGTCATAAGACTATAGAATAAAGATATATTGTTAAGACCAAAAAGACCTAGAAATTAGACTTAATAGGCTATGGTCTTACTGTAGTATTCAAAAATAAACATATATGAAATTTCTAATTTTATATTTCTTATTAGGATAATTACTTTTAAGAAATATAGACTATATGTCTGCTATGTAGAGCTTAATTTTTATACATATGAGAAAGTCAGATAAGTTTCAAAGCTATCAATAAAAAGATGATTAAAATATTTTTTAGGTGTAGAGATCTTGGCAAATATATGTATATGCATTATTATAAATTATTATTAGAATTATTATAAATTACATTATTAGTATTTGAGAAACCATCACAATAGATTGACATTTCAGCTAAAAATTACACATTGGACTTAATTCTTGTGCAAATGACCTTAAAGTCACTAAATAGACTTACCAGAAGAGAATTTGGCATTTTCTGTTTATCCAGCTTGTACTAAATTCTTTTCAGTACTTTTTTTTTTGAGTTCTGCTTTTCATCCAATTTTTCTACCACACCAATGATAATAAAACCAATATTTTGGATAGTTACATAATCTCCACTCTTTTCTTTAAGATGCTTAGTTTTACTGAAAAATAACACTACTTTGTAGGGTGATACAATTAAAGATATTTGTAATATCCCTTTGGCTATGTCATTTTAATATAGAGTCAATTATTTATCATCCTTGCACTAAAAATGGCTATTTCAAAATGTCATTGCTTTTAAGAAATGACTTATCTGTCACAGTAGGTACCAAAAAGCTAATCTCCTACTTAAAGAAAAGCATATAACATGGTGTTTAAAAGCATACCTAAGTTTTAAGGCTCATATATGTCACTCTCTTTCTCTGTATTTCAAGAACTTAGAATTGTTGATCATCTTTTTATTCATATTAATATGTGAAAATAAGATTTTCATAATGACTTTTATATTCCCTTGTCTATCAGAGACTGGGAAGAAGGTGAAGTGTTAATGGGAAGGTGAGAGGGTGGAAGGGAGGGTGGACATGATCAATTCATATTATGTGGGTACATAAATGTCAAAAAGAAATCCATTAATTTGTACACTTAATATGTGCTGAAAAACAGAGAATTCTCTTAGCTGCTTACAAAGTCATTCTCAAAATTATCTTTTCTTATAACCATTCCTAACTACCTTTCTTCAATGCAAAGTTACCCTCTTTACCTCTTTTCTTTAACCAATACTACATTGCTCTGTAAATTGGTTTCCTATAGCTGCCCTTGCTCTGACACACACTATTTTCAAGTAAATCAGAGCAGTAAATTCCTAATTCATAGCTTCTTTTCTATCCAGAGACTCCTTCTTCAAACTACTAAATATCAGCTCTCACTGTCTCAAGGACAGAGCCTTAACATACAGTGCAAAGCTATCTACTATCATCCTCTTTCAAATTCTCAAACAACATCTTCTAACAATCTCAGCCCCAATCTGCACACTAGGTAACATCTAATCAAACTGCCCATATATTAGCATCTTTGCTTTAAAATATCCTTTTATGCTTCTCTCAGCCACATAGCTAACTCCTATCCAGTGCCAGCCTTTATTCTTTAGAGTGCCTTCTGGGACTCTTGTTAGATTCTAGGTCCTTTTTTTAATAATAGTGACAGAATGCTTTTGAGGTAATATTTTAATATTTCCCCATTAGCCTTTGTCCAATTCAAGCAGTGTATGACTCTATGGCTTTTTCTCCAGGGAAGAAGTGTAAGAGCATGGAAACCAAAATAAAGAAAGCCTGCAATTATCCTCAGCACCTAAGCTAGGGGGATTGAAAGGATTCAGGGGATAAACAAGTTTCTGGAGAAATTAGATTTGAGATGGATTTAAACCACAGCTGTTGGAGAGGTGAGGCAGAGGGTAGGAAAAAAAAATTATGAGAATAGAGAGAGTGGTTTGCATCCTATTTTTTTTCACACACAAAGAACTTATATGACCATGTGACTAGGAATCAGAGTTGTATAAAAATAAGTTATGTGTTCCAAACCTGAGGACAATCTTTTTACCTATGCCTTGCTGTATCAAACAGCCCTACTTAACATTAGTTGAAACCCTCAAAAGAAAAAAAGAAAGCTTCAAAAAGGAGTAAAATTAAAATCTTAAAATTTACCTACACAAGAATATGGAAGGCTCAAGCTTCAGCTATAACAATGAGTTATTCTTAGGAAATTAATTATCTTTCTTTGACCAACAGTATATACTTGAGGTTAGTTGCAGAAATTAGTAAAATAATCAGTGCTTTAATTCAACTATAGAAAGTTGGGGGACAGAGATTTGGCAATCATTGAGGCTTATGAAGCTGAGTTGTACTGGTTTATAAGAGCCAATTGGGCATCTCTTTTTAAAATACAGATTCGGTGATGTCTTGGTTATAGCTTGAAATTGGATACTGTGGGGATATTTTACACCACAGAAACTGGCAAATGCTACAAACAGTGTCTTTTGTTGCACATTAATCATTAAATAACTGGTTCAGACTCAAGGTCAGAACAACTGAGACATTAAAGGACCTTCCCAATAAATGACACTATGACAGCTATTCTAGATATGGCTCCTAACCCTGAAGTTGTTTCTAAAACATTAAGTAAAAAGAAAAGCTTGAGTAAGTATTTCCAGCCACATATCAAAATTCATACATTTTTTGTCACGTCCCCTCGCCAGCAAGGAAGACACGACACAGGATTCTTCTTTCAGCAGTTTATTCAGGAACCTTGGAGTAAGACGAAGAAGAAGCAGCAGAAGAGAACAAAGAAAGAGCCCCTAGCAGCCCGTCTGCCCTGGCTAAAAATCTCTTGCACAGCCAATGTCCTTGTGCCACGTGGAAAAAGCTGATAGATACACAAATGCGGAAACAAGTCAGAGCCCAGCTCCACAGCCTTACAAGGAGTTGTTTACTTCCACAACTCTAACTGCCAAGAAAGCAGAAGCAGGAAACCAGCGCCATATTCAGGGTGCGGTCGCCGGCTCCCTACAATTTTTAGAGGAGAAAAATGAGATATCAGTTAATTTGTGTTCTGTGGAAATTCTTCCACTTTCCTTTTGCTGAGCCACCAGGATGAAGAGAATTGTATCTGAGACTTTCACCATTGCTGTAACCCACATGGTGGCTCTTTGATTTCAATTTATGTATTGGATTTTCGTAAGATTTTCTGTAAGCAATGATTTCCAAGTTTAAACTACACACACACACACACACACACACACCACAGACACACAATTCTTCTTACATCTCCAATAGTAATATTTAAAATTATAATTGAATATGTTTCCATTAAGTATGCTGGCAATTTTCAGTCATTTCAGAGTATCAACATTTTACATAAGATCTGATCAAAGCAAACATTTCCCAATAAAAAGTCATTTTATAAATACTGAAAACCTGATTGTAATGGTTATATTACAATATAACTACTGGCTGTAGCTCAGTGGTAGAGTGTGTGCCTAGCATGCCCAGGGACCTGGGTTTTATCCCCATCACCAATAAAATAATATAGGTTCCTTTTACATACAGAGGAAAAATACTCAAAATAACCAACACAATATGAAAGAAAAATTCAAAGTAGAAGAGTGAAATGATCGTTGACTCTGACTATGAAGCTACAGTAATCAAGGCACTGTGTACCTGAGAAAGAATAGACAAAAAGACTAATTTAAAAAAATATATAGAATCCTAAAACAGATCCATCAAATTGAACAATGTCTTGTGAGAGAGGATATTGTGTTCTAAAACTGGTATTGGAACACTGGACAACCACATGTAGGGGAGAAAAGAGAGAAAACAAAAGGATCTAGACACAGATCTCATATCTTTCACAAAAATTAACTCAAATGGATTAAATCTAAAATCAATATATATTTAATTTAAAAATTCTAAATAGATCTAAGTTTAAATTAAAAACTATAAAACTCTTAGAAGATAATATAGGGGAACATTTGTATGACCTTGGGTATAATGATGACATGTTGGTTACAAAAATGGTAAAACACATAATAGAAAAAATTAATAACTTGGATGTCATTAAAATTAAAAAATTTTATCTGCAAAAGACACCGTCAGAAGATTGAGAAGACAAGTGGTATATTAGCAGAACATATAAGGAAAAGAACTATATTATAAAGGACCCCAAATACCCAATATCTTAAAAACTCTACAATAAAAAAAAAAGGAGATGGAAAGTTTGGTTAATCGGCTGGTGGCACTACAAATTGGTGGAACCACTCTGGAAAGCAGTATGAAGATTCCTTAGAAAACATGGAATGGAACCATCATTTGATCATTTGAACCAGCTATTCCACTTCTCAGTCTATACCCACTTAAAATAAGCATACTATAGTGACACAGCCAAATGAATGTTTATAGCAGCTCAATTCACAATAGCTAAACTGTGAAACCAACCTAGATGGCCTCAATAGATGAATGGATAAAGAAACTATGATATGTATACACAATGTAATATTACTCAGCATTAAAGAGAATAAAATTATGGCATTTCCAGATAAATGGATGGAATGGGAGAATATTATGCTAAATGAAGTAAGCCAATCCCGAAACACCAAAGGCTGAATGTTCTCTCTGATAGTAGACAGAAGAAATGAGTTGTGGTATTCTGTTGAATATAATATATTCTGTGAATATAATTAGCAATGATGCATTATGCAGCTCAAATTAGAATAGGAGATTTTAAATGTACTCCCCATAAAGAAATGATAAAAGGTCAAGGTGATGGATATGCTAATTATCCTGAGTTAATCATTACCCAATGTAAACAGAGATCAAAATATCAAAAATAGGAAAAGATGCTATATCAACAAAAAACATGAATTCAAAAATGTTCAAAAATCCTGAACACAAACCTCACCAAAGAAGATATAAGGATGTTAAATAATTATACAAAAAGGTTGCTTACCATTTTGTGCCATCAAACATTTGCAAATTAAAACACCCAGATCCACTAATACATATTTGAGCAGTGGAAATACCATATATTGATGACACCAAATACTGGTTATTATGTGAAGCAAAAAAACTTATCATATCATTTTTTGCTAGTGGAATTTCAATCTGACATAGCCACTTTGGAAGAAAGTTAAACAGTTTCCTTGAAAACTGAATGTACTCTTACCATCATATCTAATAGTAGTATTCCTTGTTATTTTCCCAAATAAGTTAAAACTGTAAATCTACACAAAAATCTGCATATCAGCATTCATGTCAGTTTTATTTATAATACAAACACTTGGAAGAAACACAGATGTCCTTCAATGGATGAATGGAGAAATAAACTGTAGTAATACATGCAATGGGATAATAATCATCAGTGAAAGAAGAGCTATGAAACCATCACTAAACATGAAGAAAGTTTAAATATCATTAAATGAAAAGTGAATGTCAAAAGACTACTGACTATATAATTTCAACTATATCATATTTTGGAAAGACAAAACAATAGAGACATTAAAAAAAAAAAAAAAAAAAAAAAAAAAAGGGGTTTCCAAAGGGCTGTAGGGAACAAAAGTAGAAATGTAGGGATTCTGACCATGGAAATGTACAAGGAAGTGTTCCCCTGGTGAGAAAACACCCTATTACCCACCCTTAGAATGCCCTGCAATCTCTCTTAAGATCTAATAATATAGCTAATATATGTGTTATGTCTAGCTGGTATGGCAATGCCCTGAGATGCCTCTGTGTTAGATCCTCATCAAGCTGTGACCTTGATTGCAGGCACATAGCTCCTACAAATTAGAAGAACTTGTTTTATATATAACTACAATGTTTCATCAAGCTCAGGTGCTCCTGGAGCTGCCTGCCTGGCAATGGGCTTTCTTGAAAACTGCATAGAGCTCCTAACATTGCATATTGCAACTGTGAAATTTAACTGCAGAATAAGCAACTTTACTGATAACTTAAACAATAATGTGGTTATGGTACTAATAACCTAATGTAACCTATTGATATAAATAAATGTGACCACTTGGACAAAAGAGCCACTCTGTCACCTTCCCTGCCTCTGCACCCTGTTTCCTTATTATTGAGATTCTTTACATACGGATTAATAGGACAGAGTTAAGCTTACCAATGATGATGAATAATGATGTGGATTGTTGCTTCATGGATTATCAACAGACAACCTTGTTGCAGGATGCTAATGGTGAGGGTGGTCCTGTGTTCTCAATGGAACATAGATAGGCAATAAGAAAAATTATGGCTTATAGATAGGATTCAGAAGGAAAAATTAACAGTTAAGTGTAACTTTTGTAGTTTTTGTAATCAGGATCAAAAACTGAGTTGAGATTTGATCATCATCTATTACTGTTGTGCTATCATTACAGGAAATTTTCATATCATTTCTTCTTCAGTTGAGAACATAATTTAAAAAAATCTGTTACCATGTTAATAACTGATCTCAAAGTCATCTAATTTCTTGAAATGTGACATCAAAAATTATCCACCTGGGGCTGGGGCTGGGGCTCAGTGGTAGAGTGCTTACCTCGCACATGTGAGGCACTGGGTTCGATCCTCAGCATCACATAAAAATAAATAAAAATATTGTGTTCAACTACAACTAAAAAAATATTTTAAAAAATTTACCTGGAAAACATTCATTGACATTGTACAGAAACTATAATTTGGATGAATGCTATTTACCTGAATCTTTAGCTTTTTATGTATTTATCTTTTCATTTTTACTCTTTTAAAAAATCATATTGTAAAATTATATGAGGGTCCAATGAACTGTGTATAATAAGATATGAAAGAGGAGTCCTGATCAGCTGAACTACAGATGATATGACTGCTCAAATGGATTGTCTTTCAGTAGTGATGCACATACAGCCTGGATGACTTGTTTTGACCAATTTCACAAAGTAGCAGCAGGAAACACAGATTCCAATCATTAAAGGTCATGAAAAGATCATATTGTGCTCAATCTTCTGTGAGCATTCCAGTGTTTACTTGAGTTGCCACT
Source organism: Marmota marmota marmota (assembly GCF_001458135.2). Lineage (NCBI taxonomy): Eukaryota > Metazoa > Chordata > Mammalia > Rodentia > Sciuridae > Marmota > Marmota marmota. Next base: position 18,973,101 of record NW_026000057.1, on the reverse strand, counting down.
TACCATGAAATCTGTGGGGCCTGAAAGCATTTTGTTAAAGTTTACAGTGTGCAATAAAAAATTGTATTTTGGATTTACAATTTTTCCATATGTGGGTAACAAACTGTCACCAAATATTATGCATAATTCTAAATCAAAATGTATAATTAAACAAATGTGAACATGTTTTTCTTTTCCAAAATTATTTTTTCTCCTTTTGTTTAGCTGAGAGAAGAAAAATTCTTATACAATGGGATGCTATTTGGAAATACACATTCTTCCAAAACCTCCCTAAGTATATTTCCAACAGATTTTTTAAAAATAGACCTGTGAATGCAGTTATTTATTTACTTCATTGATTTCTATATAATATTGTACTAAGTCCATAATAATGATAATTTAAATAATTTAAATAAGTTAAATAATAATAAATAATAAAGTTTAAATAATAATTATCAAAAAAGTGTGAGTGCCATTTTCTAAAATTTTTCTAGAATATTGAACTTGTAATATTCTAGTTAGTTGAGGAAACTGAGGCCTGACATTTTAATTAATTTGCCAAAAATTTCATTTGTGTTTGCCATACTGACACTCCTAAAATGAAACAAGATCATCTTATAGAGAAAAAAAACCTTTAGAAAATCTAAGTCAAAATAATTTCTCATTATATATAGTTGAGGCCATTTCTAGAATATATAAATTAGATAATTATACATATATAATGCAGATGAAGCATTCATGGTAAGCCTTCTAAAGAAAATTTATTCAGTGTACTTCCAGACATTACCTTTCATCAGATATTCTATTAAGCATCTTTAAATAAATGGAATATTTTGATAAAATAAAATCTAAACATAATATATTAGTTATCTCTTATTTACCACTAGAATATCAGGCTCAAAGAGATCATAGCCTGGCTGATATCAGATAGATATACAATGATAAGGCAAAGATTTAAATCTGTTCTATAAATCTGTTGTTCTTTTTAACATATTGAAGTTCACATACTCACATTTTATGTTTGCTCTTTTTTAATATTTTCAAATGTTATTTATTATGATACATTTTACACTGGGCACTACAAGAAAGCAAATAATCACAATAATTTCAAAACAATTCCTGGATTTAACAATTCAATATATATCCTTTACAATTACACCTCATGGATATAGATATAGGAATAGCTCTGGGCATGTGGCTTAGTGGTAAAGCACCTGCCTGTCATGCATGAGGTGCTGGATTTGATCCCCAGCACTACCAAAAACAAAAACAAAAACAAACAAAAAAACAAATAAATCTAGATACCAATTCAGCTAAAGAGTAAAATAACTATTTACATGGTAAATATAGGGATTGTACATGATCAGTTAATTCACTCTGCTGTTATTTTTTTAAATAATATGATTCATATTTCTTTCTATTACTTACACATCCATTTTGAGAGTTAACTTGGACTGCTGAGATTAATAGTGTAAAACTATGATCTATGTTTCCTTATAAAAAAGCAGTTTAATATGAAGAAATTCAAGAAGAAATTTTCAGGATCTTTGATCAGAGACTCTCAGTGCTTGTTATACTACTTATGTATAGACAAAGATTCAAGTAAGGCTAAGAAACTGTATTTCCTTTATACACTGAAGATATGATCTAAGAAACAGAGAACCAGGCCTTTTATGGAAACTTCCTACCCATCAAGATGTTCTTAATTAATCCTGATGTTAGCAATTACTGTTAGAATATCTTAGCCAGTGTTACAGAAACAAAACATTTAGAGTAATATGTATAGATACGAGCTTAATTAGACTTGCCTTTTATATATAATTATTTTTAAATGCTTAAAAGTTTCCAGCTGTAGTTCTTTTCTGACATGAGAAGCTGCAGGGGCACAGGGGATTATCTACAGACTTATCTTCTCGTACTCTTTGGAAGCTGTTGGAATTGTATTGATTGTAGGGGAGTCTTGTGTCCAGTTTGCTGGGCAGACTTCTCCATGAGTTTCCACAAACTGGAATGCCTTCACTAGACAGAGGGTCTCTTCCATGCTCCGGCCACAGGTAGATCTTTGATACTCAGATGCTTGATGACTCTATGGGAGTCAATTATGAACAGACCTCTGAGTGCAAGACAAGCACCTTCAAAAGCACACTGTAGTCTCAAGAAATTTGTTTGGTTAAATCCCAAAAGAGTGCAATGTTCATGTGGCACAAACAGTAGAACTTCCACTGCATATCCATCAAGGCAAGGTGGCTGAGGTGGGAGTACACAGAGACTGCAACCACTTCACAGTTCACATTGTGAAATTCATTGGCTTTGACACTGAAAGCAAAGACTTCTGTAGGGCACAGGAAGGTGAATTACAGAGGGTAGAAGAAAAGCACCAAGTATTTCCTGTTAAAGTCATCAAGGCTGGGCTGGATCCAAGCAAGGTGGTGGGTCAGAAGGAGGCAGCATTCTGTGTAGCTCTGTTACCCAGGTCTTGACAAAGGGGAATAATGCTTTGCCGACAGTGATAGAGGACCCTCCACAGCTGATCCTGCGCAGGAATCACGGCCTCCATGCTGTGTGAGGCCCCAGGCCTCAGCATTAGAAAAGGACTCCCAATTACTGACTACTTACCCATGCAGGTCTCCTGGGTTCCTTAGTGGGACCATTGGCATCAGCATGGGTGCAGAATTCCCAGATGCTGCTCTCACCAAGGACACTCAGCCTCTACCCTCGCACAGGAACTCCAGCCATTACTCCTGTGTGAACCCCCATTTACCAACTTGGGGCTCCCCAGGTCGCCTCCATCTTGAGACTCTGCAGCTACTGCCAAAGTTCCTTAACCTGCGGTAGGGGCATCACAGGCTCTGAAGAAAGCCAAGAGCCACAACACTGCATGTCACAGAGCTCATCTCTGAACACATTGCACAACGCCATCACGTTGTTCCCCCCATCCGAACGGACACCTCATCACTGAAAGCAGCTGCCTCAATTTTGTGTGACCTCCATCACCATCTTTAGTTGGGGCAACTACCAGTTTGGAACACCAGATAGCCAGGTACCCGTAGTTTTCTAATTCCCCCCAAGCCCCAGCAGATGCTAACTCCGCAGAGTTATTGCCCAATTCAAAATGGCCCTCCACAACAGGTGCACAGCCACCAGAGTGCAACACACAAGACCCCTGGAGAGAAAGACTCCTAATTAGGAAGTAGAAAGGAACAGGGTGAGGGAGATAAACTTTAGAGACCAATTTAGAGGGCAGGAACTATGAGGTCTACAGATGAGATGATGAGATCAAGACCCAGCACCTACATCACAGGAGCAGACCCCAAAGGAGATCCTTGAGGTGCAATCTCCCAATGGGATAGACAGGTGCCATACCCACTTCCAGGGACCCTGCATTCAAGACCTACCTTCACACCCTGGTAACCTTGAATGTCCTGAGGGTGGAGATACCAACTAAGAACAGACAACTCCACCTATGTGATGAGAAGGGAAGTAAGAAAGATACTGATCTCCAATCAAAATAATCCTTGTTTCTTCTTTTGAGATTTTTTTTCATTCTTTTCCCTCTTTATTCTCTCTCCCTCACATCCCCCAACATATGTGAAACCAAACACTTTGCATGAATTAGTCTATTGAGGACTGAGATGATTGAATAGTAAATTACAGTGTTGTATATTTTTTTTTGTTTGTTTTTCCTCTCCAATTTTTAGTATTTTAACATTTTTAAACATTTTTCTTAATATATATGTGTTTGTTTTATGTATTCTACTATCATCCCTCTTATTGTCTACCCAAAATTACTACCTCTCTATTCTCCTGATACTAACCACCTTCTTGAGATTTCTCTTTCACGCTTCCTAAAATATAATACTCATCTCATACCTCCTGAGCATATCTTCCTATACCTCACTCCTAGTTCTTTGTCCACCATCAGAAACTGTAAACCCTTTTACAAACCTACTGATTATATTGTAGATAATAATTAAATTCGCCATTTCTGTACTTTGTGACAAAACTGTAAAGTCTTAATAACAACTATTTGTTTTTAGGTGGTATTTTGTTTATATTGGGATCTGTTAATATTATTCTTCCGCTCAATGAAGAGGTATTGGAACCATGCAGGGTCACGATAAGCCTATGGGTAAAAGCAGTAATGCCTCTGATCCACAGAGCTAGATAGGAAGACACGTGAGCAATATGAAAAGACAAGGAAAGAAAGTGCCTCAAACAAATCAAGATACCACATTATTAGAATCCATGGCCAGCACAGCAGATGAAATGACAGAGAAGGAGTTCAATATGTACATAATTAAAATGTTCTGTGAATTAAAGTCATCAAGGCTTAGCTTTTGGAACTCTCCTTTGGCAACAGCTGTACCTTTAAAAAAGGGTGTGTGCTGAGTGGCAGCAGGAGCATGGTAGGAGGAACTGGAACTAAAAGTCAATTTTGAATGAGAAGAGCCATAATACTGTACGTTTGTCAAGTGTGTTCTTCTAGAAGCAACAGGCCTATTGCCAGCAGCACTATTAATAATTACTTGGCGGTGGATTGTCTTTAAATGCAATTGTATATTCGATCATACCAATCATCACATATAAACAATTAATGCAAAAAGTTTTGGGTGTGCTGGAGCAGCCCAACTAGTATTTAATGCATATTAATTAACACTACAAGCAAATCACACAATCCTAGGGCAATTAAACACTACACACAAATCACACAACCCTAGGGATACCCAAGCCTCCAAATACCTCTGATGCTATGCAACTTTTCTTAGCCAAAGAGCAGACATTGTTGTTGTCTGGTGGTTCTCTCCAGCAGAGTGCTGGACATCAGGAAATGGTGGAATCCATTTGGGGATGGACAGCAAAGCAGCCAGTCTCACTGATGTCTTTGAGCAGGCTCATTGTTGTGGCAGGACAAGTGATTTAAATAGAGTTCCAAGTTGGTGGGTGTACCTTGGCGATTGGTGGTTACATTCAATAAAAGTCAATGACCATTGGTTCTGTCCAGTGAGATGATGTAATCATAACAGGACATGCACTTTGCACACGTCCATGGAGCTGTGCTCCCTATCGATTGTAACCAGTCATTATTAAGTGTGCCTATGGCTAGTGTCCCTTACAGCTCCTTATCAATTGCAACCAGACATGACTAAGCAAGCATGCAGATGGCTGCTATTCCTTATGGCCAGCAACTTACTTTGTCTCAGTATGTCCTAACATGTCTGTGGCAAATGCTCTTTATGAGGCCTAAGGACAGCAGAGAAAGAAATGTCCCAAGAAATGGTGCTCACATGTCCAGCAATGGAGGTCATCATCTCCAGTGCATAGGGGAACTGCAGGGTGGGCGGCTTAGATTTTATATTTAAACATAATACATTTTCAGGAAACAACACCTCAAATAACTTGACACTATAAATCAAATTATGTTTTTATTTCACAATAACAATTAAAGGTAGTTAGCTAATCAGAACCTGATTCCTCCTTCTTCCAGCTATTATCCTTCTAAATGTAATATCAGTCTTTATTCCAAGGGTTGTTTTATCAACAAATCAGCCTTCTGAACTGGCAGTCTTTGAGAACAAACTCAACTGTGATGTGATACAATGTCTTTGAGGTTTTACCTGCTGTTATTCATATCAATCTACTTCATGCCCTCAAATACACTTCTACATCCTTCTTTCTCTATTTGGGCATGCTGATGTTCTTTCTCATCTTCTTTGCAAGCCTCTTGAAGAAGTTGTCAAAGACCTCTCTTTTTATGTATCCCATAGCAACGAATATAGCACCTTATCCATTAAAACAGTTTTATTTTTAACAGTTTACTTCCATTTAGATCCACTGAATGTTAAGTACCTGATAAAATTTATCTTCTATATACATAGATTGAGATGACAGATATAAATATAGATATGCTTTAAAGACAATTGCTTTGTGACTGAGAATTTGTAAAGACCATCTTTAGAATAATGTAGAATTATTTTACTTTTTGATTTTATGCTTTTAATCACTTAATGTTTCAGCTTTGTTTGAAATTGGTTTGAGCAATTTTTGTAATGCTTGGAAGGCACAGAAATTTTAAGCTGATGTACTTATTAAATGCATAGCCCATTTTTGGAAAAAAAATGCTATTTTATCAAACTGTAAGATGGCAGACTATAAGTTCTTGATTAAAATTCATTTAGTATGCTATCTGACTGAATGTACTTTAAAAAAAAATCTTTGACATGTTGATCAGATTAAATTGATTTAATCTCAGCTGAAACTTAAGTTCAGCATTAGTCATGGTTAATTAGTGTCAGAAAGGATATGTTCTAGCTATTCATTTACATAATATGAGATTTCTTTTTGGTGGAATATGAATTAATTAAATTTCCTTTAATTGTAGCAGCTATATGCAACACACAGCTTCTAGCTTATGTAAAATTCTTAATTAACTTCTACATTATGGCCAATATCTTAATACAAACCTCTCAACTAGAGTACAAGATTTTTAAGGAAGAATTTTAGAGAAGAAAAAATATTAAAAAAAGGAAAAAAGAAAAATTAACACCAACATAGAAATAGTGGATGATGTAGAATTTATAGTAGAGCATTTCTACAAAGTCAGGGAAACTGTACTGATTCAGTAAGCTACCTTAATTTCTGACTAAAATGTAAAATAACCACATTCTCTCAATAAATCTGAGTTTATTCCTTCATAATAAAGAACAAATAAAACACTCTCTTGGCAAATATTAATCTGTTTCTTGAAAATAATAAGAAATATAAGAAATACAATTATAGAAAATATTTTTGAGTCAAATTCCTGTGAATGGCAGTATCATTTTTGATTCTGTAAACATTACATTGACAATTTGCTGAAGTACTGCTTTAAGAACAACAAAAAATATTTTGTACATTCAAATCAATTCTTATTTTCTAATCATAGTTGACTAGAAATTTTGGACCTTCCTTTTTATGTAGTATAATTGATAAAAGAAAAATTTAAGTCCAATTAAATGCATTCTTTATTATTTGGGCAAAAAAACAATGCATGAATTGGGCTGCACTCAAATCAAAATGATGTTCAGAGAGTTTGGTCTATCAATATTAACAATGATTTTTTTTTTTAAACCAGGAATTGAACCCAGGGTTACTTAACCACTTACCCACACCCCCAGCCCTTTTTTTCATTTTCTTAAAATTTTAAAACAGGTCTCCCTAAGTTGCTTAGGGCCTGGCTAAGTTGCTAAAACTGGTTTGAACTTGCCATTCTCCTGCATCAGCCTCTGGAGCTGCTGGAATTATAGGGGTGGGCAACCACACCAGGCATCAATGAGTTTTCATAGGCCAACTGCAAAAACAAGGTAGAGAGATTCTTTGATTGGCTACAGTGAGAAATCTATTTTATTTGGGCATGATATTAGGAGCCATTTGTCTTAATTGGACATAGTTTGATCTGTTGGGTGTTTCTGATCTGCTGAAGCTTGCCTGTTTGTAATTGGCTGAAACCTAACTTTTGTTTCAAAAATATGTACTCATAATTTGATTTTGGCTTATTCATGTACCAAATTAGGTTGCTTGTTGTTACTTAGGCTCCTGAAGTATGGAGACAATCTCAGGTTATTGGCCCCCTGCTAATTTAATTTAACCTATTGAACTTTAAAAAGTTAAAAAAGAACCAAATAAAAACTTGTTCTATACCATATCAATAAAATTAATCACTGTGGTAAGTTTTCCATGCCTTTTTACTAATATCTTCCAAATATTTGCATTATTTTGTTTGGTTTTGATCACAGCATTATTTTTTCATCTTTTCCACTTAAAAGCATTTCATACTCATTTAGCTAGTCTTTTTCTTAGTCTCATGTTTATTTTGGTTAAAAATTATGATTATAATTTATAATCAGTGGCCCTAAAATGTGGTCCCAGAAATAGCAGTATCTCCGTCACCTGGGACCATGTTGGAAATATACACTTTGGACTGCACCACAGATCTGACTGATAAGAAACTCTAGGGTGGGGTGTGTTGATTGGTGTTTTGTTAACATCTTTTCACTATTCTAATTCATGCCAAGGTTCAGGGACTACTGATTTAATTATGTTTTTCCAAATTTATTACACATTTACATGCGGTATTATTAGTTAATTAAAATAATAGAAAAGGTATTCAATAAGTTATATTTTTATTTCAAACTTTATGGAATGTTTCACAAAAATTAGAATATTATATTAAAGATGCAAATATTAAAAAATATTTTCTAGAATTATTCTGATTTTCACTTTAAATTTGCTTTTTTAAAAACCATGCTACAAATGATGTTGGCCTTTCCCATGTAATTTTAATTTTGCTAATTTAAATTTTATTTGGCGAGAGATCAAGATGTTGGAGTAGAGGTAGGTAACAAATCTCCATTTCTCAACACTTTTGAATTGAAGCAGTGAAATAATAGCATATTAGAGAGGACAGTGACCGAGGGAATGGACGGGAACAAAATATTATACTATCAGAGACTTGGAGGTACTTAGAAATTTGTGTTGCTGGAATAGAAAACAGAAAAGAGTTTGGGGAATTTCTCTGACGTGTACCCTCTGAGTAGTCTGTGTAATGAGACTGCTGTGACCTAAAGGCTGCCAAGCTTTCGCCATGTCCCTAACCACTGACAACAGGACTGGGATGGAGCAGACCAGAAAGTAGAATACTGAGAGGAAGAGTGTGGCACCTTGGGAATAGAGCACAATTCTGATGTGGGACACAGTTTCATAATAATGTTTCATGCCTCAGCTGTGAGCCATTATTTCATAACCCAGCTAATGCTCCAACATGTGCTGGAGTTGAATGTCCCAGGGACAGGATCATATGAAGTGCCCCTGCTGTCGGCCATCACCATATACTCCAATTATAAAATGCCTTGTGCCTGTTCATCCTGACTGGCATGTCTCTATTGTGGATTGCCATACACTCTACAACCCGAAATCTACCCAGACAGGCTCACATATGTCTTCATAGTTCTGGGTATATGTAGAAATTTTATAGGCAGCCACAAAAGACTTCTTACCAACTAGGGAGAGATTAGATTGATAGACCTCAGACAATTAGGGTATTTCCTTTGACCCTCAAAATCACTCTTAGGATGCTGGACACAACAAGAAATGACAAGAGCAACCTAGATTCTCACCAGAGAACTTAACCTGGGTAGATGTTAAGACCCAAGTTCAACACAGTTTTTGAAGTAGCAAGCTAAACTACGGGACAAAACGCAAATATACAGCTCTCCAATCCAGCTTGGAAATGGCTGGTGTGGTTGCTATCTGCATACCCAGAGAAACACAGAAGACAAACTGAGGAGATATGAGTATTTACTATGTATTGCAAAACCTGGTGTACTGCAAATATGGAATACTCAATAAAAATACATCTCTACATCCCAAAGAGTACAGCAAGGAATAGTTTAAAAGTTCAGCAAGAAATAGTTTAAAAGTAGTGATATATATATATATATGTGTGTGTTTTTTTTAAAACTGGTATTTTCTTCTGTGTTGATTTGGCAGTTTTGCCCATCATTTGATATTGCATATACTATTCCAATTTTATGCATTTTTAATGTCTTAATAAATTAATTGGATTTTTCTTTTCTTTTCTTTCTTTATTTTTTTTAGGCTCACTTTTAGGCTCTCTACTGTTTTGCCTTTTTTTTTCTTCCTGCATTATCTACTTTTTTCTCTTGCCCCCTACAACTTTTTCCTTGACACTTCTTTTTTATTTCTTTTTATGTACTATATATTTTAACAGTTATTGTACTTCCTTTAATACCTAATTTTCAAGCCATCTAAAGCATTACTTCCTTATTCAATTTCAGACTTGAGAGTGGTAAAGATTAACAATAAGTTTTTATGGTTTGTTTTTATGCTATTTATTCTGAAGTGGTTGCAGTTAACGATTATTATTATCTCCTCTAAAAGTGATAATTTTGGGAATTAAGCATAGCACCAGAATCATGTTGAGTGTTTTGACATAGAGATATATCTTCAGTCTGGTACACATAGTAAAGAAAACAGCAGCTCATAAAAGAACATCACAAAATAATAAAGGATATAGCTATCCTAACAGCTATGCAAATATTAACAAAAAATATAGGAAACATGAAAAAACAATGCCATAAGACACATCCAAACATCCTTAACACTCCAATAACTAAACTCACAAATATCAAAGTAGAGGAAATAATGTAAAATGAATTTAAAAAGTTAACTTTTAAAATTACAAATGAACTAAAATAAGAAGTAAGAAATAGACTAAGGAAGAAAATGGAGAATATGAAAGAAAATTTAAATAAAGAGATTTTTTTTTAAAATACGAGCAGAAATTTTGAGAGAATTGCCAACTCACTTATCAAAGCACATCAATGTGAATGACAGTAGATTTCTTAGCAGAGCTCTAAAGTTCCGGAAGGCACAAAATAATCTATTTCAAGTCCTAAAAGAAATAGTTGCCAACCTCATTTACTGTACCCAACAAAGTTAACCTTAAGAATCAAAGAAGGAATAAAACCCTTTCAAAATAAACATAATCCAAAGGAATTTATGAAAACAAAGCCAGCACTGCAAAGTATACTGAAAGAAATCATGTACACTGAAGAGAAAGATAAAAATACTAAAAAGAGACCATGGTAAAGAATAAATCAAATTAGAAGAATAATTAAGCAAATAAGAACTAGGATTTCTTCAAAAATTGTAAATACAACAAAATGGCAGTAAATAACATATTCCTGTGTATAATAACACTGAATGTAAATGGTCTTAATTTTCCAATTAAAAAATCTGAACTAGCAGATTGGATTTTCAAAATCCAAAATCAATTGTTAGTTGTTTCCAAGAAATATACCTCAAAGCAAAGACATTCACAAACACAGTGTAAGAGAAAAGAAAATGACATGCCCTGCAAATAGAATCCAAAAACAAATAGGATGAATCACTTTCATATCAGTAAAGCAGAATTTGAACTCAAATTAATAAGAATAAGGGCTGAGGTTGTGACTCTGTGGTATTGTCCTTGCCTTGCATGTATGAGACACTATGTTTGATCCTCAGCACCACATAAAAAAATAAATAAATAAGCAAATAAAATGAAAGTAAAAAAAATAGTTGAAAAAATTGTAAGATGGGACAAAGAAAATTGTTCAATATTGGTAGAGAACAATCCAACAAAAAGATGTAATGATTGTAAATGTTTATACTCCAAATGTTGGTGCACTAAATTACATAAAACAAATATTACTAGATATAGATGGATTGATAAAACCCAATACAACACTTCTGTACACCAGTATCATTAACAGATCATCCAAGTACAAAGTCAACAAAGACACATCAAATTTAATCTACACAATAGATCAATTAGACTTAACAGACATCTACAGAATATTTTATCCAATAACAACTAAATAAACATTCTTTTCATCTTCTCGTGGACATTACTACAAACTGATCATAAGATTAGTTCATAAAACAACTATTAGAAGATACAAAATATCTTGCATTATTTTCAACCATAATGTAAATAAATTAGAAATGAACAACAACAAAAAAAACTACAGACTAAAGAAATTGTATAAATACATAGAGACTGAACAACACACCTTTGATCAATAAGTAGAACATTGAGGAAATTAAGAGCAATTCAAAAACTCTTAGAATCAAATGGAAATGGAAACACATCATACCAGAATATCTGGGTACAGGGAAGGCAATTCTAAGAGAGAACTTTAGATCTATGAGTGCCTATAAGAAAGAGAGAAAGAAAGAGAGAGAGAGAGAGAGGAAGAGATGAAGAAAGAGAGAAGGAAAGAGAGAAAGAGAGAAAGAAAAAAAGAAAAAAACAAAGAAAGAATGAATGAATCTCAAACAAACAGCCTAGTGGTAGATCATAAGATCTTGCAAAAGCAAAAACAAACCAATCCAAAATCTAGTAAAAGAAAGAAGTATTAAAAACCATAGCTTTAAATTAAAGAAATAGAAACAAGATGAATAATACAAAGGATAAATGAAACAAAGAATTGGTTCTTTGAAAAAATAAATAATAATGAAAACCTTTTATCCATACTAACAAAAGAAAGAGTAACACAACTCAAAATAAAAATAGTCCCTAATGGGACTATTTTAATAAATTATTAAATATAGAGAAAATGGGCAAATTTCTAGGCACATACAAGCTACCAAAACTGAACTAAGATGATACAAAAAACCTTAACAGATCAGTAATGAAGGATCAGATGGTTTCATAGCTAAATTTATCAGATATATAAAGAAGAACTCATACAAGTATTCATCAATTTATTCTGGAAAATTGATAGGGAGAGAACACTTCCGAAGAGATTCAATGAAGTGTTTATCACTGTGATACCAAAACTGGATAATTATACTTCAATGAAAGAAAATTACAGACCAAAAATCATTGGTGAACATAGCTGCAAGCATGCTCACTAATAATAGCAAATTGAATTCAATATACACTAAGGCCATATACCATGATCTTGTTGGTTTTATCCCTGGAATACAAAAATCAATTAACATTCACAAATAAATAAAAGTAATACACCACATAGGTAGAATCAAAGATACAAATCTCATGATATCTTACTCCAGTGTGAATAACAAGCATCAATACTACAAATTCCCACCAGGTTCAGTGGCATACCCCTATGCTCTGATCCACTCTGGAGGCTGAAGCAGGAGGATTGAAAGTTGAAGGCCAGCCTCAGTAATTTAGCAAGAAACTCAGAACTTATCAATATACTGTCTCAAAAATAAAATAAAAAGGGCTCCATAAAAATATAAAAGAAAAAATTAAGAATAAGTATTTGGGAGAGTGCTAGGCAAAACAAACCCTTTTACACTTTTGGTGGGGATATAAATTAATACAACATATTATATAAAAAATGGTATGGGGGGTTCCTTTAAAAGCTAAAAGTAGACTTATGATATGATACACCTCTTCCTGATATTTATCAAGAAGAATTATAGTCAACACACTTTACAGATACATACATACCTGTGTTTATTGAGCAAAATTCACAATATCCAAGTTATAAAATCAGCCTACAAATGAGCAGGTAAAGAATATGTGGTGTATATACACAACAGAGTTTTATTCAGCTATACAGAAAAACAAAATCATGCCATTTGCAAGAAAATGCATGGGACTGCAGATTATAATTTTGAGTGAAATAAGTTAGACTCAGAAAATTGTCATGTATTCCCTCATATGTGGAAGCCACAGGGAAAAAGAACAGAGGGAAACGGGATCACCATGAAAGTAAATGAGTGGCCATTAGCTGAAAGGGAAAAGATTATAGGGAAAGAGGAAGGTAGGAATGACGGGTATTAGTGAGTAATTTGATCAAATTGTGCTCTTGTGAATATGCAGATATTCTACAATAAAAGCCACTGTTCTGTGAAATTTGATGTTCAATAAAAAACTGATGTCAGAGTACATGCATGCATCAATATGAAAATAAATTTAATGTGTGGGCTTTTTTTGTAAAAATGAAAATAAAGCTGATCTTCATAATTTGTTTTTTGGTCCTGGGGTTGTAGCTCAGTGGTAGAGCACTTGCCATGCATGTGTGAGACTGGGTTCAATCCTCAGCACCACATAAAACTAAATAAATAAATAAAGGTGAAAAAAATGTTTCTTTTCATGTTTGAATTATAAAAATTATTTTCTGAAAGAGGAAATGACATTAACACTAAATAGAATTATATATATAATTCTATAATTTTATAATAAAAAATATATATATATATATATATTACACACACACACACACACACACCAAGGCCTTTAATCCTCATAACAATACAATACATTCTTATTATCCCTATTTTACAGGAAAGTGAGTGACAGATGTGTTAGGTGCCTACCAATATCCTGAGATTGACAGGTTGTGAGATTGTATTTTAAACTTCATCAGAATCTGCTAATCATTATGGTGCCATCATGTAGGGAGATAGTTTAAAGCTTTACACATGATGGTACTCTGAGAAGGGGGAACAGGGTTCAAGCAAAGGAGGTGTGAAGGAAGGCTGAGAGCATTTTGTAAAAGTTCATCTCTGTGTTTTGATATAAGCCCTTTGAAACTACAGTGCAACAGATAATATTGAAATTATATTGGAACATATTTTCTTTTTGAAACATTGAAATGCACAGATTATTTGAACATAGGAAACTAATGGTTTTCTATTCTTTATCTTCAGGATTTCTGATTCAGGATGGCCCTTTTGGATCTTGTGAAAATAAGTACTGTGGCTTGGGAAGGCACTGTGTGATCAGCAGACAGACAGGGCAAGCAGAATGTGCCTGCATGGACCTTTGCAAACGTCACTACAAACCTGTGTGTGGATCTGATGGAGAATTCTATGAAAACCACTGTGAGGTACACAGAGCTGCTTGCCTGAAAAAGCAAAAGATTACCATTGTTCACAATGAAGACTGCTTCTTTAAAGGTAAATACCAGTGAACCTGAAGTGTCATTTCTATTTCTTTCCTAGTCTCTGCTAGTCACTTTTGCTTAAACTCTAGTATGTTTTTATATCAGCAAGATATAAATAGGGAAAAGAAAAAGTTAGCTTAATTATGCTGATAAGCAGCAGTGTGTAGAAATTTACATGGAAACAGTTCTGATACTACATTATGAGAATAAAGCTGGCCAAAATATGACTCACAATTTAATATAGCTTTCAGCATTGCACCATATGGCTTCCCAATCATGGAGTTATGTTAAGGACCCAAGGTGGCCAATTCAGTCTACAGTTAAATCCACCCAATGAAAAGCACCTGGAGTGGAATTGAGGGAATAATGAATGCCAAGCCATGCTGTGATAACATCTCATTTTTTTTCCCTCATTAAAAGTGATACTTTCAGTTTGTACCAAATAATTCAAATTTTATGGAATCTGCAATTTCCCACTAAAATAAGAATGAAGAAATCATACTAAACTCAATTAGTGAAACTGAGATGACAATAGTTAAAAAAATTTTAGGGATTAGTATTTATTTTCATGTACTTGAAATTATTGTTTTATTGAAAGATATTTCTAAATTCGTAATTTGATATGTTATTTTAACATGCTATATAATAAATCATCAAATATATTAACATTTATTTACTTATAAAGAAATTCATTGTTTATTTTATTCTGGAGAAAATATTTTATGCTAATAATTATGATCCAGAATGAAATTTTAGAATTAAATGTATAGAACTTCCTCCTTCTAAAAATTTTAATGGTCAACTTGATTCCTAATCTTTGGTTGGTTATAAGTTCCAGTTTTTCAGAATGTGCCTGTGTTTATAATTGAAAAATTATGTGACACTTTTATTCTTAATTAAAATTTATGGCTGAAATATGCTATTGCACTTCACTACACATTTGTTAAGATAAAATAAACACTACTTTGTTTTTTTCTTTTTTTTTGATCATGGTAGAATAGACTATTATTTTTAAGGTAATAAAAATGATAAGATTGGGGATGGGGTTATGGCTCAGCGATGGAGAGCTTGCCTAGCATGGGCGAGGCCCTGGGTTTGATCCTCAGCACCACATAAAAATAAATAAGTAAAATAAAGATTAAAAAATGATTAGACGTTTCAAATAATACATGATATAGTACACCTTAGTATGGTAACTAGGAGTCAAACATAAGAAAACACATAGTATTCTTTGTGTAACTTAAATGTGCATATAGAATATTTCATCATACTACATTCACTTCTTTTGCCAAATCAATAGCAGCAACTTTAGTCTTTGTTCATTACCCTTTTGTATAAAGTCTATTTTACAAAAACTTAAAAATTTTAAATTGATTGGTTTTATTAACATTGTACTTTGGTGTTCATAGAAAAATATTTTTCTGTGATTTTGACCTCAGATGGTACAGTGGAAATTATATTACTGTTTTGAAATGTCATATAAAATCAGTAAATGATGTATAATAATGTAATATGTTAACTTAGTATCATATTTCAAGTTAATGTTTTGTTTACCTGATGACCTAATTATACAGACACATATGATATTAAATATCATCTAGGAAAACAATGCAGTATACTAAGAGTTTTACAGAACGATACAGTAAGCATGAGGTCACTCAATATATCTAAATCAGCTTGAAAGAGATGATGTAAGATAGATTATCTTTCTCATAAGTCTCCTTCATAAAAAAAGTATTTGAAACATTTTTTACTTCAGACATATATTAAGCATATTTATTAGATCTGTATTTCTTTTATGCATTCTCATCATAGATAGTATTGAAATTACATTTATATTATCTGAGTAATTTACCAAAGTTTAGCAGTTCTCAGAACCCATGGATTTTCTCTTTGTTTTGATTATTTGCCTAAAAAATAGTTAACTCATAAAATAACTTTACTTCAGCAGAAGAGAAGTAAAAACTATAGAACAAAGTGAATTAACTGTCTTATTAGTATGTATTTTACCAAGTATATGATGTAGCACATTCTGTACAACTGAAATCCTAGGATTGTTGTGATGACTAAAATTAATTTTGTGATTATGGAACTTCACTTGTTGCTTCCCATAATGGTCCAATTGAAAAAGAAAAATCTTTAAATTCAAGAACTACAAAACCTTGTATTTAATTACATAGTTTTTCAATAGAAAAACAAAACAAAGGAAAACAAGCCAAATAGAAAAAAAAAATTGCTACTTCATGACTAAAAAAGACTGTAAAAACCTTAAATGGAAGGTCAAGGAAAAGAGCCAAATCATGTTATGAGCTATTTTGTTTTTAATAAAACTGTACTGGAACAAAGCCACATCCATTTGTTTAGCAGTTTTGCAAAAGGATAGTTCAATACTGTAGTTGTAATCAATTTATTTTGGCACATAAAGCCTAAGTAATTTTTAATTGATCTTCAGAAAGTTTGTTGATACCCACATTAAAAAAATTGCTGGTACCTTAAAATTCAATAAAATCTACTTTAATAATATTACCAGATATTTATTCATCTATATTCTCTTGACTATTGTTTTGACTACTGGGATGGATCTGTGTGGTAAAATTGAATAGAATTAAACACACAAACACAAACATACAAATGAATGTAAATAAAATGGATAGAACCAAAGTCAATATTCTGCTTGTAATATAGTACTATAATGTCGCAAATATTAGCATTGGAAGAAACTTGTCCAAGGATTCATGGAATGTGTATTATTTCTTAAAAATGCATATGCATCTATAATTATCCCAAAATTTAAAAACAACTAGTGAAAGGGACTGGAAAAATATTAGAAAATACTTAAAAATGTTTAAAGAAGGTAAAATTTGTATCATCCATTACTTATTTGCAATTTAAGGTAAGTCCTATTTGTTTCCTATATTGAATTTATCAGATATATGTTTTGTATTTATATGTAAAATTATTTAAATAGATTATATACCCATAAGTAGTGATTCATTGTTTTAAGATTTTAACTCCAGGTTTAAAGCATTTATCTGTATAATGAAATATTATATATGTAACCTATATTTATAAATCTTCTTCCTGCTATTTATTACATGCTAAAATGCCTATCAATTGCAGCATTGGCCATTATTGACTTTTAAATGTATACATGAATTTAATAAGCATTTTCTTTAGTGATTTATGATTTGTAGATTTACATAAAACATATAATGCAGCTGGGACATAATATTTTTCGAATTAATTTTCATTCATATTTGTGTGATCATGAAATACCTGGGTACAATATGATATAGAATATTGTGGCATCAAACACTTTGTGACAATATTCAACATAACATAAAACATTCCATTCTTATATGCTGCCTAGCTATATATTTTTTGTGAGAAGAGAATTTGACCTCAAAGTCGTTTCTGAAGGGATTCCTAACCCCTGCAATTCACATCAGCACTTACAGCAAGCACCATTTCCTCTCACTCTGACACCAGATCATTCTGTCAAACAAAACAAAATTTACTTATGCAGTGTGTACATGTAAGCTGGATTAAAAAAAAACTCAAGCTCGAACCTATGATAAAATGAAGAGGGAATTAAACTTTTTATGAGAAAGTCAATTGAACAGAAACCCTTTTGCCATTTACTATGCTGAGAATAAAACTGCCATCAAGGCAAATGTTCTGTGCACTTAACGTGCATCATGAACAACAACAACTTTAGGAATATGGTTGTTAAAGCTATTTGCACATTCTTTGAATGAGTTTCGACATCCTTTTTCCTTGGTATGATCTTAAGAATCATTTGTATTTCACTTTTTAATTGCTTCTTTAACCTGATATTTTTAAAAGAGAATTGTAGAAAACTTAGGCTAGAATCATATTTCAAAATATATCAGTAAATATGTACTAATCCATGTGTACTTTTAGGTTGCTTTTTTGTTTTGAAAGGACATCTTTGTAAAGATGGGATTTTTTTATGTTTAAATAGACTTCCATACAATTTCAAGAAAATAAGTCTGAATAAATATATAAGCTTTGATAAATGATCCCCAGATTTTAATTTGCTCATTTTCTGTTTTTTTTTTTTTTTTTTTTTTTTTTTTTTTTTTACCTGTATTAGTAAGCTGAAACTGCAGGATGATAGTGAAGTTAACCCTCAGCCAATGTGAGACAATGATAAAAGTAGTTTTCCAGGTCAGAATATAAGCACTCAGAAGGCTACAATTTCTCTGAATTCATTCACCACTCATCAATTTCATTAAACATTTTCACAGTAATTTTAAAAATGAAACACAACTCAATTAATTTTATGTCACAAAATTCAGAAAAAGCTAACAGAGATCCATCCAAAATTAAAGAATTAATCAAAGAGTTTTGCTGCTTTTCTCCTCACTAATCAAAATGGGTACTTCAGAATGCTACAAAGAACCCATTATCTGATATGCTTTAGGGATCATTGTAATACATACATTTGTTTATTCATCAGTTATTATTAACATCATACCAAATATTTTCCTCTTCTGATTTTTAAGAACGTTGTAAAGAATTTGCTAAAATTTACGTGTTTTGTATGTTTATATGCCATTTGCAAATAGGTAGCAGATAATAGATATACAGATTATGAAAATGATAAGAGGTTATTATACTTTGGCTGAATTATTACTTATTTAGGGTTACTAAGTATATGTATAAATAATATAACCAGAGCTTGGGATATGGATCAGTGGTGGAACCCTTGTCTTCCAAGCATGAGGCCCTGGATTGAATCCCTAGCACCACTAACACAAAAAAAGTTTGACCAGAGAAGGGAGCAAAGGAATCAAGGAGAAGGAGAATGGGAGAGGAAGAGGACTAGTAATAATAATAATAATAAGAAGAAACTAGGCATTATAATCACATCACTAGTTATAAAAATAAAGCCACTATACTGTAAAGAAGGCAACAAGCCCCAGCTTTTTAAAAATGTTTTTTTCAGCATTGTCACAAAAAGTTAATTCCGAACTGGGATAGGAACTTAGAGTTATTTCAAGCTTCTCATGTAGTATGTACATGCCCCAAATATCTCTGCTTCAGTCTGTCACCATGCCCTCTGTGGTATTTGTGGCAATTAAATTATGCATTTAGCACAGTTCTTGGCCAATTAAATAATGCAATAACAGACAATTATTGGATTTAAGACTGGAACTTCAATAACTGTATATTTGATTGTAATAAAATTTCAGGCTTAAATCTGAAGTCATACCTATTTTTTTCTAGATATAAATTAAGTAATAGCCTTGCCTCTGATCATAATATTATGGAACTGAATTGGCCAGATTATAATAATTGATGGTAGTTGATTTTCTGAGTTGGGATAAATATATTTAAAGTAAATAATAATTTGAAAATATATTTGATATTAACTTCTTAAAGTTTTATTTTTATTATATTTCTCATGGATTATAGCTTTTCTTATAAATATAATATCTATTAGATCTATATAATGTCATTTCGCCACCATATCATTCTTTCTCACCTCAGAATAATGGCAGAAGTTAGGAATTTACTGTGTTCAGTTACTGTCAAGCTATTCTATTTTTCACAGAGAAATTAGATTTAACTTTCAAATGTTTGAATGGCTAATTTTGTCTTTCTACATTGGCATACTAAATCAATTTTCCCAATTTTGAGTTGTAGAGTTTATATTTGAGCTTACCATTTTATTTCATGTTTTCTATGGATGTATAAATTTTCCATTAATATTTATGAACACAATATTTAAAAAAATGACAATAAGTATCATTTTATTAGTTCAAATAACTTTTCTTCTACCTTAAGGTTATTTAAATATTGTATCATTCATTACCTCTCACTGACACCTTCACTTATCATGTTAATTCCTCAGTATCATATTTTCAAATGCTAAATATGGTATTTCTATAACTTCACAAAACATTGAAGAGTAAAGAAGCTTTTCTAACACTATTACTTTTCCTTGTTATTGATTTTTCCTCTTCCATATTTTTGTAGAAAAACAAATGATGAAAACTTTTTATTTATCATACTTAGCATATGTAATTGCAGAAAACTGCTCTAGAAAATGCATTTATAAATTGGTTAGTATTAATTAAATTTCTTTTAAAAATATTTTTGAAGAGCACTTATAGACATTTCCGAGAGTATTTGAAAATTTACCAGTGAAAAAATTTAACACCCAAGTGGGAAAAATGAAAATATTTGCATATTATCCTCCAGATAGTTATGTGAAAAAAATACTTGCACAGAATCATGGTGAATAAAAGAAACTGGGCACTTTCTAGCATGATTAAAACAGGATGGATAATTGGCAGTGTTGCTTTTTTTACTACTGGCTAAGCATAATAAACATGATATATTCAAGCCAATTAATAAGAATTTAAATTAATTTAAATCAGTAATATGTAGTTTGTTTTGGTTTAAGTCTTCATATCATCTACATGTAACTATTTACTACTCCCATTGTTACACAATTTATTGAGAACTGTGCATTCAGGCAGATATTCAGGTATTACATATTGCATGTCTCCTCTTACGTGATAACAATTTTAAGGAATTTTTCTGTTCCTCTAATCAATATATGAATTTCTAATGAATGCCCCCCTGAAATTTGGATATGAGCTATGATTACATGTTTTCAACACATTTTCCTCTTGGAAATAGCACATAAATGTTTGTCTTCCAGACCATTGTGAGCCAACCTCCACAACATCTAAAATGGTATCGAACTATTATTAGATTACTGTTTGAAAAACTGAAGAAAAAAAATATGGATCAGCCTAGGCATAAAAGTTTATGTTTTAGATAGATATTTTCTTTTTTTGTTGGCAGGGGTTACTAGGGATTGAACTCAGGAACACTCAACCTCTAAGCCACATCCCCAGCTCTATTTTTTTTTGTATTTTATTTAGAGACAGGGTCTCATTGAGGTGCTTAGCATCTCACTTTGGCTGAGGCTGGCTTTGAACTGTTGACCCTCCTACCTCAGCCTCCCTAACCACTGGGATTACAGGTGTTCACCACTGCTCCCTGCTATTGATAGAGATTTTAAGTGGAAATTTTCCACCTATTTGTACCATAATTCAATAATGTCTTCCAAAATTCATAATAATTTCAATAATCCACAGTCAATAATGCATTAAGAATAATCATATCCAAATATAATTTGTCATTTCATGTTCAATTCAAACAAGAATACTTTTTGCCAAAGATTCCTTCCTAATGATTTAGCTTTAGTTAGGTCCCAGATAAGTCTTCCTTGGTGAGTTTTATTCATTTTAATTGTTATTGTGTGATATAGGAGCCAATGGGCAAAATTTTGAAATATCCTAGTATTTAAGAATTAAAGAACGGGGAGAAAACTTGGTAATTTCAATCAAAATGATGAGAGTGTTAGTGGTAAAAGTTGTTAGGCTACCCTGACAAAATCTGCTATGGATTGAATACGGAATTCTTAGTAACTAAAGAAATTAGCTAAGGAAAGATAATAGAGGATACATTTACTGAAATGTGAAATACTGGGCCTCATACATTTATAAATATATTTAAAAAGACTATATATGAATATACATGAACACTTAAGTTTAGTTAAAACTGAATGTCTTTTAGGCAAGTTAAAGAAAATGCCACTTGTACAAGTGGATATGAACCTGGACATCAAGGGAGAACTAGGATCAGGGAACATAGAGTTAGGAATTATAGCGTTAAGAATCATGTATATTAGTAAGGAACAGAAAGTTGAGGAATTCTACAGCTGGAATGAAATAGAGAATGCATGTAGACTTGGAAGAATGCAGAGCTGAGGGCAAAACCCTGGTGTACTTTGTTCATCAAAGGTCATAAAAAGGATGAAAAACAAGCACAGGAAATAATTGCATGCTTGCTAATGATAAGGCATGAAAACCAAGAGAGTATAAATGCACAGAAGTTAAACATGAAAGTAAGGAGAAGACAATAATCAGCTGAATTACATGTTGCTGGAGTCAAGTATACTGAGGACTAGGAAATGAATATTGATTTGAAAATATTAAGGTCAAAATTGACTTTTGTTAAAGTGGACAAAATAGAAAATAGGAGCTGGGAATATGACATCTTGTAGAAAGCTCATTAGAAGAATTTTATTCTAAAAGGGAGAAGGTATATGCATTTGCTTGTGAGGGAGAAAACATTGGCTGCAATAAAGAAACAGTTTTAAGGAGAGAGAAAATATTGTGAAACAATAAATAAGGAAAGAGAAAAGACTAGGGAGCATATAGTAGGATTTCCAACAATGCTAAGGGATTACATGATATCACTGCTTGTGAATGTAAAGTGAGGATATTCTTTTATTTATATGCATATTTTTTCTCCAAATACAGTTAGCTGCTTACATCAAGGCATTGAGCAGGTGGATAATTAGGTTTAACTGGGATTTTAATACTTTGAAAAAAGAAATATACATAAAGAAAGGGTCCAAAGCCATATTTTCCACCTCTCTCTGGGAGTAGGATTATATTGTATTTGCTTTATTGTGGATACCAACTCTAGTATACAGAGAGCTCCCTGGGGGCATCTTCAGGTACAGTTTGTAGTATCCCTCTTATTTGTGGTTTCCCATTCCACTTTTACATACATTTAGTTATAGTCTGAAAATATTAAATGGAAATTCCAGAAATTAATGATTCATAAGTTTTAAACCAAGCACCTGTTTGAGTAGCATGATGAAATCTTCCCCCATCCTGCTCTATTTTTGACATTAGGTGAATCATTCCTTTGCCCACCATATCCACTATACTTACCTATTAGTCACTTAGTAGCCATATTTGTCATCAGGCTATAAAATCTAGGTAGAGGCATTGCAGCTTGTGTTCAAGTAATGCTTATTTAACTTAGTAAATGCCCCAAAGCGTAAGAACAATGATGCTAGCAATTCCAAGATGCAAAAAAGAACCCATACAGATTTCTTTAAATGAAAGATGACAGTTATTGGATTAAAACGAAAAAAAAAAAAGTTATACTGATGTCACAGAACCTATCCTACTCACCTCACCTTATCTCATCACATAGGCAGTCTATCATCTCACATGAGCACAAGAAGGATGAAAACAATAAAAAAATATTTAAGATATTTTGAGAGAGAAGACAAAGATCACTTTAGTACAACTTTTAGTACAATGTATTCTTTGAATTATTTTATTGTTAGTTGTTAATTTTTCACTGTGCCTAATGAAACTTTACCGCAGGTGTGTATTATAAGAAAAAGCACAGTATACAGGGTTTGAAAGTATCTGTGGTTCCAGGCATCCATTGGATTTCTTGGAGTTTGTGACCCATGGATGGACCACTGTAGAAAAAAATGACGTCCCTAACCATCTCTTCATCCTGAATATTGTTACATATCTTGGCATAAATTTCTAAGATTGGCATTCAGTTTACATCTGTACCTCTTAGTTATGATCATTAATAAATTAATCCATTTAGATAAGTAAGCCAGGTCATACCTCTCCTAGGTATTTGGAAAGCATAGAGGTCTATAATAGGTGTTTCAACCTGTGGATTTCCATCTCTGGATAATTGTTACTCACAAAGGTGAACATACTGACAAATTATACAAATTCTGTCCATTTAGGGCTTTTGACACCTAACATTCCAAATCAGGTATGGATGGGCAATTATCTTTAAATATATCTAATAAACATCACTTTATCATTAACTTCATGGACAGGATGAAAGTCAATATTTTTGATAAAAGCCATTGTGCTGAGGTTACACATTGAAACAGGAAAAAGCTCTAATTAGTTAAGTAAATATTGGAATTTTGAGGCAGCTAAACTATTTTCTACTAAAGATTTCTGTAGTTGAACATGTTTTATTTTTGTGTTTTTTAATTAATCTGACTCCCAATCATGTTGTGATAGAATGATTTAATCAATATGAGTGTTCTGAGTTTTTTTCTTTTCTTTTCTTTTCTTTTTTAGTACTTGAAATTGAGCCACAGGTGCTTAACCACTGAGCAACATTGATAGACATTTTTATTTTTTATTTTGAGACATGATCTCACTAAGTTGCTGTGGCTGGCTTTGAATGTGAGATCCTCCTCCCTTGGCTTCCCAAGCTGCTGCGATTACACCGCAATGACTTCAAATGTTTGTTTGGTGTTTTTGTCTAAAAAATGAAAAAAGTACACAAAAAATTGAAAAACTTCTTTCTAAAAACTTAAGAAAGATGCATGAGAATTTGATGACTCTAAGTGAGCATTAATGTGATTAATTGAAAGGAAGAATAATACATATGTTTGACTCATTTTATACTGCTCAAAATGCTGCATGCTTGTCAAAGAGTTTCAGGCTCATGTAATTTATATATATATATATATATATATATATATATATACACATAATATATATATATATATATACATAATATATATATTATATATATACATAATATATATATACATAATATATATATATATTATATATATATACATAATATATATATATTATATATATATAATATATGTATATGCATACCATGTATAAACAAATATGATTTTAATTATTCACTGATGACCATTTATTGATTCCTTAATAGTGTGACAGACACATTTCTAACATTTTATTCAAAGATGAAAATATGATACAGCTCTTACTTTTTCCCACTGGGTAAGGATAAGTAGCTTGATGAATAAATTAATAGCCAATGTTTTTTCCCCCATTTAGAAGAATCTAATTCTCTTAGATTAGATTAGCATCTGCCTGTGATATTCAGGGACATTGAAATCAGTCTATGTCAAAACACACCTATGTTTGGGCTGGGGATGTGGCTCAAGCGGTAGCGCACTTGCCTGGCATGCGTGCGGCCTGGGTTCGATCCTCAGCACCACATACAAACAAAGATGTTGTGTCCGCCGAAAACTAAAAAAAAAATAAATATTAAAAAATTCTCTCTCTCTCTCTCTCTCTTTAAAAAAAAGAAAGAAAAACTCCTGTTTTAAAAAAAAAAAAAACACACCTATGTCACTTTTGTATAAATGAAAATTTTTTTTTTCATATATGTATTGCCACATTGTATTCAGAGATTATTTGTGGACATTCAGTTTTTCTATTGGCAGCATATTATTACTATGTATGTTGTCAAAAGAAGGGAACATTGATTTATGAGAATCATATATAGCAAGAAGTCAGATAATTAACATAAGAAATTATCATAATTTCATAAGAAAGCAGCAATGTGGAATGTGTAGGGAATTAATTATGCCTTTCATAATACATTGGAATTCCTATAGCTTTGACAGATACTACACATTGATACTACACAAGTAAGCAGTGCTTTATAATAAGAATGTACGTCTTCGAATTTACTAAGTATACTCTAGGAACGTAGAGAGAGACTAATCATTCATTCACCCTAATTTTCAGGTAAGGATGGTACCAGTAATGATGCAACAGGCTGAAGTTCATATGTGTATTTACAAAATTAGAAAACCTAGTCTAATATGGGAGACTGACTAAAGTAAATTTTTGTAATATTTATTTTTTTAGTTGCAGTTGGATACAATACCTTTATTTTACTCATTTATTTTTATGTGGTGCTGAGGATTGAACCCATGGCCTTGCACGTGCTAGGCAGTTTCTCTACCGCTGAGCCAAACCCCAGCCCTTTTAAAGTAAATTTTTTTAAGAAGGGGAAAAACTTTTCTAACTGCTTATCTGCATTGTAGCTATGTGGTTATTATATATTTATTTACTTTGAAAGAAGCACAAAGTAGGAACCGTAGAGATATAGCTTTGAGATGTTTTATTTCCTATCTCAATCCATTATTTCCTTTATATATCTTCCCACTTATTTATTTTCAAAATGGAATCATGTGTGAAACTTGCATATATAGGGAAATAAAATAATTATTAATTTTTGCTGCAAAAATGTCTATAGGCTCATATGAACCACACTATTAGTGAAATATTAAAGATTGCCTAAGTTTGACTAGGTGTGTTTTCCATGATTCAAGATAATAACTATGGCATTTAGCTGTGATGACAGTCTACAAAACATAAGAGTTGGATTTGGGGGTTTAATTAAATTTATGTCAAAATTCCTTTCAAACATAGAGAAAAATATGCTTGCATAGTATTGCACATGTTTTGGCCTTTAAAGATTTTAACAAGTGGGAACATTTACATGACACATCAGCACAATCTTCATGGCTTAAAAATAGCTAGTCTATGACATAGCAACAGCTTTGTTCATTAACGCCATAGTAAACATGCACACCAACTTCTCTATAAATTTGTCACTGCTGTGTCTACAACTACAAGAAGCAAATAGGCATGGAAGTGAGTTTCATTTAAACATGTCTATAAATATATGAAATAAATATCATGTCTTGCCCATTCCATGTAATTCTAATTATTTCAACATCAGAATAGTCATTGAATAAATAAGTAAATACAAAACTTTCTAGACATCTACATATGATTTTACAAGCCATGGTTGCTGTGTTTGACTCTAAGTCATTGAAAATAATTATAAAACTTACTTTCATATAGTTTTCTTTGCTGTTTAGAGGCAGAGCCTTCATTATTAT
The DNA here is from genome assembly GCF_001458135.2 of Marmota marmota marmota. Classification (NCBI taxonomy): domain Eukaryota; kingdom Metazoa; phylum Chordata; class Mammalia; order Rodentia; family Sciuridae; genus Marmota; species Marmota marmota. The sequence continues at coordinate 18,946,080 of NW_026000057.1, read as the reverse complement.
GGCACTTGCTGCCCTCACCTAGTCTCTTCCCACCAGCAAGGACCAGTTCATTGCTCTCTAAAATTTGAAAGCAATATACCTGTGTTAGCTTTCTATCACTGACAAAATACCTGAGCTAATAAACATAATAAAAGAAAATGTTTACTTTGGTTCAGTCTATCCTTGGTTGGGCCCTGTTATTTTGAGCCTGTGGCAATGCAGTTCAGCATGGCAGGAGTGTATGAAAGAGGGAGCTACTTAGTTCATGAAAACAGTGAAGTGAAGACAAGCAGGGGAAAGGGCAAAAGTCTCTTTATCCTCTTTAAGGGCATAACTTCCTTTCACTAGGCCCTACCTTCAAAAAGTTCCACTGTCTCTCAGTAGTGCCACAGGCTGGGGACCAAATCTTAAACGAATGGGCCTCTGCAGGACATTCAGGATCCAAACTGTAGCAAATCCTGGCAGAATAATTCATTACACTGTGACTTGGGAAGGAAGCCCAGAGATGAACCCATTGACAACAAAATCTTTGGACCTGTTTTTCAAGAAAAGTTTAGGTGGAACAACCTTAAGTGCACAAAAAGCAGCCTTTGTTCTAACCTTATTTCCAATCAAATTAGAGTGATTGGATCAATCTAGCTATTTCGACCTCTATCATCCTTTTGCCAAACTACTTCTTCTGAATACCTCAGTCCTTGTCAACATACTGCTGCCATTTGCCTAGAGATTGGTACAGTTTATTTTTTTCATCTAAAGTCTACTAACTTTTGATAAAGGAAAGCATGGTTTTTGTTGGAGATGTCCATGAGGATCGGTAGAACTAAACTCTAGTTGGTTTCCTGTTATGTGGTAGAGAAACTTGGATATGTTTTTTCCCCAGGACATTCAAGTATCTCTTTTCCATTCTTCTATCACAAAATGCACATCTTTTATACTGACTCGGGTGTTGGGATATTTTATTTCGATAATTTGTCAGAGGTTTGAACAAGTGGGGTTCTAACTTCAGAATGCAGATACAAAAGTCCTAGGCTAAAGCATTGCTCTCGAAAGTCGGATCTCTAAGAAACATCAAACTCAGCCACATCGTGGGTCAGAAAAAATCCTTGTCACCATCCTGGCCTCTCCTCCTTCTCTTGTGCTGGATTGCATTTTGAATGCTCAGGGTCCTTTATGGCATAATATGTATGGTTTCCTTAGCTTTATGTCATAGAGTGGCAGATGTTATGCTCTCATTCTTACCTGACTGTGGATCCCCAGAGGTGTTCACATCAACAGAAGAAATTGTAGATTTTGTTTCAATCAAGGCACATGTATTGATAAATTTTGGTTACAATCTTCTTCCAATATATATGTGGCTTATTCATTTTATATTCACATAAGTAAGAGGTGATTTAAGGGACCTCTCCTTGAACTCAGATCATCAGTGATGTGACATTACTAGGTAATGTCTAGGTAAGCACAAAACATTTCATTATTTCTAACCAAGCATCACCTATTATTATCTATGAAATTGCATTAGAGATATTTCCTATCACCCTTCAAAGACAATATCATGTACCGATATTGTCTTTTTGACAATTATTCATAAAGTATTATTTAAAATATTTTAAAGCTATGATGTGAAAGAACATTTTCCATAAAACAAAAATTAGGACAATTATAACATTTTTAACTTTATGTTATTAAGTGAATTTTTATACATCAGGTTTGTTCAAGCAATATCTACTCAACTACTCAGTAGTAATAACAAACTTATGAAAGTAGGTGAGGTTTAAGTAATTCAGAAACACAAACTTAATAAGGTATGCATATTTATATATAATACACATTTTAAGGAAAATTTAGCACTTATAATAATATTGCTAATCATTATTTTCCCACAAATAAAAAGACTTTTTTAAAAAGAATAGTATTCAGTTAAATGAATATGCATTCATATTTGGCTGTTTGAAAACCTTATGATTATAATGTTAAAAAACAATTTACTTGAACAAATACTTTTATTTTAGTATTAATACTCAAATCATTATTTTTTTATTTTTTCTTTGAGTAAAAATGTATGTGTATTTTATGGGGCATTATTGTGGTTAGTTTTTTGATTTTGTTTTTGTGAGTACATAAGTACATTTTATGATCTAAATACTTGCTAAATACCAAAAATGTCCTTACTCCTAAATATAAATAAAGAAATAAAAAAAGACAAACCAGAATTTTTAAATAAATTAAACACTACCAGTGTTACTTTGCATAAAATTATTTAAAATATAATCAAGTTTCAGTAATATTTTCAAGAGAAAAAGAGAATGGGATATTTAATATATTCTCAGCACTTATTAATAACGGGTTGAGTTATTGAGAATATAGCATCCATTTCTAATTATCAAATCCTAATGCATTTAAATGAGTAAAATTGTGATTCATTTTAAAAAACTATTCTCTTGAATCTTTAGCTGTGTTTTAACACACAAAATCATCACATTAATGGTTTGCATATGCAATTTCATACTAAGATTAATATTTATCTGCCAAAGACTATGAGTTAGGAAGTAAGTGTCAGAATTTCTTAGAATTTTGTTTATTTGTGAATCTTTAAATTAAATCACATGATTATCTCAATAGATGAAAAAAAAAAGCTTTTGACAAAAGTACAGTACCCATTCATGTTTAAAACACTAGAAAAACTACGGATAGAAGGAACTTACCTCAACACTGTAAAGGCTATAGATGACAGACCAAAAGCAAACATTATTCTGAATGGAGAAAAATTGAAAGCATTTCCTCTAAAAACAAGAATGAGAATTCTCATTTCACTACTCCTATTCAATGTAGTCTTTGAAATCCTAGGCAGAGCAATTGGGGAAGACAAGGAAATTAAAGGGATACCAAAAGGAAAAGAAAAATTGTTTGTCAATGGCATGATCTTATATTTAGAAGACCCCTCCCCGCAAAATTCCACCAGATTTCTAGAGTGAATTCATAAGTGAATTCAGCACACTAACAGGATAACAAAATCAACATCCACAAATCAATTCCTTTACTCCATAATGAGTCTGTTGAAAAAGAATTTAGAAAAACTATCCATTCACAACAGACTCAAAAATAAATACATGTATACATACATGTATAAAATCTTGGAAATCAATCTAACAACCTTTATAATCAAAATTATAGAACAAAAAAGAAAGAAATTGAAAAAAAACTTAGAAAATGGAAAGACCTCCCATGTTCTCGGATGAGAAGAATTAATATTGTCAAAGTTACCATGCTACCAAAAATGCTATACAAATTTAATGTGATTCTCATCAAAATTTCAATGATATTCTTCATAAAAGTAGAAAAAGCATCTATAAAACACATTTGGAAAACTAAGAGACCCAGAATATCCAAAGCAATCCTTAGCAAGAATAGTGAAGCAAGAAGCATCATCATAATAATGGACTTCAAATTATACTACAGAGCTGTAGTAAAACAACAACAACAACAACAACAACAACAAAAAACAGTACAATAGTGACACCAAAACAGGCATGAGGACCAACAGAGTAGAAGATACAAAGACAAACCCACATAAATACAGTTATCTCATACTAGACAAAGGTGCCAAAAATGTGAGTTAGATAAAGGTAGCCTTTTAATAAAGAATGCTAGGAAAACTGGAAATCCACATGTAGTATAATGAAATTTAAACTCTGTGCCTGACCCTGCAAAAACTTAACTCAAATTAGATCACCTATCTAAGCATTAGACCAGAAACCCTGAACCTGATAGATAAACATGTTAGCCCAACAGTTCAAGATGTCAGCTCAGGAAATGACTTCTTTAACAAAACTCTTAAAATGCAAGAAGTAAAATAAAAAAAAAATAGATGGGTAGCATCGAAAGAAAAAGAAAGAAAGAAAGAAAGAAAGAAAGAAAGAAAGAAAGAAAGAAAGAAAGAAAGAAAGAAAGAAAATCAAGAGTGTGAGAGACAGTCTACAGAATGGGAGAAAGTACAGATGGAGTGTTAATATCCAGAACATGCAAAGAACTGAAAAACATAACACCAAAGCCAAAAAAAGAAAAAAAAAAAAGACACCAAATACCCAATCAATAAATTGGCAAAGGAATTAAACAGGCATTTCTCAAACGAAGAAATATGAATCGCTAACAAATATATGAAAAAATGATCAAAACCTCTAGCAATTAGAGAAATTCAAATTTAAACTACATTGTGATTTCATTTCACTCCAGTCACAATGGCAATTATCAAAAATACAAGTAACAATAAACATTGGTGATGATGTGGCAAAAAGGGTTTACTTGTACATTACCGGTGGGACTGCAAGCTGGAGTAACCACTCTGAAAATTAGTATGGAGATTCCTCAGAAAAACTAGGAATGAAGCCAGCTTTTGAACCAGCTATCCCACTCCCTTGTAAATGTCCTAAGTATTTAAAATCAGTGACACACCCACATCAATGTTTATAGCAGCAGAATTCATGGTAGCCAAGCTTTGGAACCAACCTAAGAGCCTTTTAACAGATTAGTGGATAAAGGGAATATATATCTATATGTGTGTGTGTATGTGTGTGTGTGTGTGTATATATATATATATATACACACACACACATACACACACACATATACACATACATACACACACACACACAAAGGAAGATTACTCTTTCATAAAGAAGAATGTCTTTATAACATTTGCTGGAAAATGAATGAAACTGGAGACTGTCATGGTAAGTGAAATAAACCACTTCCAAAGATCAGATGTTTTTTCTGATATGTGGAGGTTAATACAAAATAAGGGAATTGTGGAGATTAAGAAATAATAGAAGAAAGATCACTGGAGTAGACAAAGGAGAAAAAAAAAGAAGGGAAGAGGAATGATATAGGGAGACTAGAATGATTCTGGCCAAACTTTCCTTTGTACATATTTGGATATACAGTGAATTTTACCATCATGTATATCCACAAGGCACTAATTAAAAAAAGTAATTAAGTAGCAGAAAGTTCAACAGAGTAGAGATGAGTAAGAGATCAGGGTACAGGAGGATGGTAGGAGAAATGAAAGTATTATGGACTGAATTAGAACAAAGTACCATGCTTTTATCATTATATAAAAATGAATTCTTTTGTTTTGTATAAGTAAAAAAAGAAAAGAATAATAACTTGCTTTAGCATACAGAATAGAGCATACAGAATCTCATACAGAAATATGAGATTATTTCCTCTATAGGGCCTTCTTAATATGTTTTAGGATATTCAAAATTTTTTTCTTGATCCTAATACTTTTCCTCACTGGTTTGCCTAAACTTTTTTAGTTCTGTTGCTTTTACATCTTTTAATTTCAACTTTTGTTACACATGATTAAGCCAGAACTGAAGACTTTGAAGATTAATGGGGGCACAGAATAACAGAGTATGGGCTTAGGTGACAGAGGACAAACAGTGTCTGACTTTCAATCAATTATTGATTGGTTTATGAATCCTATATTTTTAGAGAAAGGCAGGTTATAAACACTTCCAAAAATATATACATGATTTCCCATAAAGAAACTTATTATCTATAATTAAAGTGCCTAAAATGCTCCCTGAGTTTTAGTTAAAAAAAAAGTTTGTCAAACTTGGGGGACAATTGAATAGGATTTCTATACTTGGGTTGACTTTCAATAGTAATTAAAATATAATCTTGGGGGATTATGCATAGATTCATGTTGCATGACTTTAGTTCTGGACAATACACAGTTTAAGTTCCAATATAACTGTAATAAGGACATTTTAATAAACCATATTTAAAATGGTGTAGAGGTGAACAAAAATTGAGTGTCTTCATGTAATAATACTTGTAGAAATGAATAAAAAAAGCATTTCTCACTTTTCTGATCTTTACAGGAGAAAGGTGTAATGGTTTTTGATGTGGATTAGGAAAAGATTTTTAAATTATCTCTTTAGCCCAGAAGGAAATGAAAATTATATTTGAATAGAACACTTGGGGCCAGTAACATCAATAGTGCCTTTTAAATTTGTTAAAAGTGATGGCACATAAAATGAAGAAAGTGATTTATAGAGGACTTAATAACCTGGCTAAAGGAAGAAAATAGTGAATGAAAAATTTGAAAAAAAATGCTAATGCTTGGAATTTGACACCCTTTAGTTATAACACCTGTTAAAGAAATATCACCAAAAAGTCTTGAAAAGGTGTTTGATACAATCTGACTTCAATTGTCTCTCTAGGCTGAGTAACCTGATTGTGCTGATTAAACAGATCTCACCACTCAAATATTCAAGAGTAGTTATCAAAACCTTAGTACTGGGAAAATTAGCAAAATGTCAGAGAGTATGTGTGAGAGTAGGCATTGATTAAGTCTACCCCAAAAAGATATTCTTTTCAAAATTATTGATAAAAAGAAAAGTATTAAAAGTATAATCCTTTAATCCTTTCCTCCTCACTTAAATCAAACATGAATTTAATGAAGATTAAGAAAAAGGGAAGGATCTTCTATATTCAAGTTTAGCCATTTTGCCCTCATCTCTTAATTTAATGTAGTTCTCCAGACCTAGTAATTTAAAACATTTTGAACTTAAAAAAAAATTCTCTTCATTTCTGTAGCAGAGAAAAATGGTATGACTAAGGTTTAGGTGATACTTAGAATCATGTCTGTGGAGTATCCATTTTTGCTTAATGAACTTAATTGAATATGGACTATTTTGTCAGATTACATGCAGTCTTTTGGGTAGATACATCTTCACAAAACTAATTCGAAAGTTTAAAAAAAACATTATAATAGATAGTTCATAATTGGTGACAGCATTAAGTTTGTAAGTATTTTGTGGAACTGAATTAAATTTATCAGGATATGTATAGTATGTAGATAAAAAATACAAACAAGAAAAAAAAGATGAGGTACAAAATATTCCACATATATACTCACTATGATTTAGGTTTTAATTTATGTAAACTCAGTCTGGCCTCTGTTTTTATTCCAAATTACCCATTCATTTAGGGGATTTAAGTGAAATTTATAAAAGACAAATAGGATTATTGACTGTCTCAAAATAGTCAATTTGAATTTCATAACCCAAAATTAAATTCAGTATTTTAGTCACAACTTAGAAAGCTTAATTTGATCTGGACAATAACTCTCTCATCATTACTCCATGTTCTCAGTCCTTTCTGCCCTCACTAGTTTGCCTAAACTTTTTTACTTCTGTTGCTTTTACATCTTTTAATTTCAACTTTTCATAGATATTAAAACAGGCTCATTCTTATCTAAGGCCCTTGTTCTCCCTGCTAGTAAGGCTGTTTCCCAGGTCAGTACATGGCTTACTCTTTACTTCATTCAGACATGATATATTCTCCTTTCAGACTTCCCTACGTAAAACACCTGCTCTATTTTCCTTAAAAATACCTACCACTACCAGAAATATCATGTAAAAATTTATGTCTTCTGATTTTTGATGAATTTACATTAAAAATGTAAATTTGAACTCGCAGAGTCATTGTCTTTCTTGTAGACCCTTCATGCTCAACCTCTAGATTTGAAGCCATGACTCAGTAAACATGTGATGAATAAATATCTGAATTTTAGAAAAATTTCTTTAAATGTCTTAAAGAAAGACATAAAAAACAGCCTACCAAAATAGTCACAGACCATAAACAACTGACATTGCCAAAGAATTTAAGCAGATGGCCATAAACATATTCTTAACCACTCTAATACTCTCTTAAAAATAGATTTGGTGTTTTCTAACCAAGCGTGACCAAACAATTGCAGAATTTTTCTGCTTTGATCTGTTTTAATCTTCTCTTGTTTCAAGCTGCGCACACTCACCTCTGCCATGACATAATGTCTACATATTGCTGTCCTTATTACAGCTTTTCTACTCTTACTGAGAAGCTCAGTTATTTGTTCCTTTCTTTGTTGTTCCTTCTGCTCTTTGTACTTTGTTTGCTAAACTATTTTCTCCTACAAGCAAACTGTGTCTTCTGTCTTCAACATTGAATGACCATTCACGTAGTGTTTAAAGGTAAGGTTTTCTAAGCTGTTCTACAGTCTACAGCCTTCTTTTTCTAGTCATGAGTTCAGAACTTCAGGGCCACTGCTGGCCATGTGTTCACTAAACACAGTCTGTTTTGTGTAGGCTACTTTGTTGGTTTCATCACAAATATTTGGCTGCACTGGAAGGAATTTATTTGATTTGGTTTATTTACTTGTTGACACATATTTCTGTTTTTCTCTGCTCCCCCTTCCACTACTAACACCAAATAATATTGAATGAAATCAGGGATGTTCTTTGATTGTGTTTTCATCACTGCATCTTCAAATCCTGGAACAATATCTGACATATACTAGATATACAGCACTGGTATCACAGACTACTGAATGGATAGGAAGAGAGTATTTTTTTAAGACCAACAGAAGACTTTTTTTTTTTTTTTGCCTTTTAATACAGTGTGTGACTATACCTGTCAGAAGATTTGAGATTGTAAATGCCAAAAAATCCAAAGAATTTAATCAAACATAATTGGTAGATTTGATGGTGAATATACCTAAAACTCTTACGATTAGCGTACAGGGCCTTAAATGATGTCTTATGTGTGTGTGCTCCCCATCTCCTGTTGTCTTCTCTGCATCAGTTCTACCTTCAGGCAGATATTTGCTCAGGGATATTCCTTGTTTTAAAGATATGTAATATTAATATGTTAATTTATATTTAGTATTTTGGAAAAGACTTGCTTGTTAAAATATATTAATAGGATTCTTAATCACCAAAAGGAAAAAAAAAACAAAAAATAGTGTATTGCATATAGTGTATATGATAGATTTTTTAAAAAAAATTTAAATACTTTTACTTTAATAACTGAATTAAAAATGTAGAATCTCAACATAAAAGTGAATTCCCTGTTTTCCAAAGAGCTTAAGGAAATAGAAACGCAAGATTTTGGATTTTTATAATTCTTTCTGCAGAAAGATGTAAATGTTCAATTATTAAATTGTAGCAATTTAATAGTTCAGGTTTAAGATATTAAAGATTTCTTTTGTTATCCGCTTCTTCAGGGGTAGCATTATTAGATGTGGACTCCATTTTTAGATTATAATCATTGTTATTTATTGAGGAATTAAAACTACTATCTAATATTCCATAAAACACAATTGAAACTTTGACCATTTGCCTTAATCTTCTTTAACATTGTCTAATTTATGGTGAGGGGGCATTTCTCCAACATTTAAATTAAATTTCCCATCTAAAAATTAATACATTGGTAGAGGTCAATTAAGAAAATATGACCTGACAACCAAGGTTAGTATGATCACTTTGGGAAATAGAGCATTGTTAGTTCAAAGCATGAGAATGTGCTAATATTAATCATTCTAACCTATAAAACAATAAATTTATGTTTCACTCTGACATGTAATCTATCATTTTTATCATTAATTAAGAAATGAAATAGTTTATTCAGGCAGTAAAACAATGAAGTTAAAAAAGATGATTGTTGGCAGCAGTTTTCAGAGTGTAGAAACACAGAATTCAGAAGTATTGACTTCATATCAAAATATTAATATTCACCTGATATTTTATTGTAGACAAAATATAATGATCCTATATGCCAACTCTGTATGCCTATGTCCACCATAGGTGGAAAGAAAAAAAAAACTATTAATCTCTTGTTCTATGTTACTGATAAAGCTCAGTTTCCTCAGGTATCTAATGGTTAAAATGATACAGGAGGAAAGCAGTAGATATGCTACTTGATACTTTAGTTTGCAATGAAAAAGAAAACGTGATCTCTGGAGTTCCAGATGCTATTTATGAACTACCACTTTGAAGCAAGTTTTCTTGTTAATGACTAGAACATGCAAAAGTATTTTGAAATATAAAAAATATCCTAATAATCTTTTGTGAAGATTAAACACTGCTATAGTTTGGATCTGGAATGTTCCCCAAAGGCCCAAGTTATGGGCTTCTTTCCAGCATAGCACTATTGGGAGAGAGTAGAAACTTCAAAAGGTGGGGACTATTGGGAGGCCTTAGGTCATTAGGGTTGTGATCCTGAAGGAGATAATAGAATCCAGTTTTCTGCCTCTAACTCCTGAGTGCCATGAGTAAGCTAACTCTCCCATCACAAGATACTTATCCCTGGCTCAAAAGCAACTGGTCAACTGTCAATGGACTTAATCCTCCAAACTGTAAGCCAAAATATAACTTTTCTCCTTTAAGTTGATTATCTCAGGTATTTTGTTAGAATAATGTAAAACGACTAACACATTAACTAGATATATAATAAACACATTTATCACAGTGACTAGAACACAGTCAGATATACTTTGAAGTAAATTTTAAACATTGAAATTATTATTTTATTTTTCACTACTTGCTATTATATATCATGCATGACATCACATTCACTGCTATTCATAGAACCATAGTGGATGATCCCCAAAACCTCAAAGTCCACCTTAAAAATCTGATTCTCTGCCACCACCTGCACAGATGAGACAGACTGGGTTTAAACAGGCTGGCTGCAACATTAAACTAAGAAGGCGACGAAAAATCACGCAACACAGACATATTTTTCAAATTGTGGTTGGGGTTGGCTCTTTGACCTTAAGGGTCAGTTTCCAGGCTGGAAAAAGAGAGTTCTGGAAAGAGAGCTTGAGAGGCTTCCTTTATTTTACAGGTGGAGACATCAGAAAGAGATAAGGTTTCAAGAGTGGAGTCTTGCTTCAGGATATCTTGTAGTCAGCAGATTGATTGACATCTAACCCTAACCCATCTCAGGTGCAAGGTGGGATCTTAAGGCAGAGCTAGAGGGTGAGGTGCGCCTGCATCTTATGATCAATCCCTGACATGGAGTTTGCAGTGTCAGACCTATCTCCTCATTTGGCTACTAGGAGCAATAGTTCACAAACAAAACCATGGATGGCTCCTGACATCTGATTATACATTCAGTTCCTTTTTTTTTTTTTTCTAGTTGAAATAGTTCTGGACTTAACATTTTAAGATTGGAGCAGGGCATGGTGTACCAAGCCTGTAATCCTAGCGGCTCTGGAGGCTGAGGGCTGAGACAGAGATTGCGTATTCAAAGCTAGCCTCAGCAAAGGCAAGGCACTAAGCAACTCAGTGAGACCCTATCTGTAAAATAAAAAAAATAAAAAAAAAAAAAGTAGGGCTGGGCATGTGACTCAGTGGTTAAGTGCATGCTCCTGAGTTCAATCCCCGTACCCTTTCCCCGCCTCCCCGCAAGAAGCTACAAGATTGGGCATAATTTTTGTTCCTAATACTTACTAACAATATGGAAAGTCTTGTAATTTAATTGAGCTCATCAGTTAAATGTAAATCATAAAAACATGACTCCAATAAAAAAGGATGCATCACATACTAGTGTTCAATTAACTGATGTTTTTTGCAAGATAGAAAGAACAGGAAGAATAGCTTATTGTATAATTTGAAATATAATAATGGAAAACAACTCAATAAAGTGGTGAAAAGAATTGGCCCTGGAAGCAGATTAGATCCAGTTATCCAGTGTGTCCCTGCTACTCTCAGCTACATCTAATTAATTTAATTCTGAATTTTCTTATTGGAAAAATGAAAGTCTAAAATGCCTACCCCACAGGGAGTTGTGTTGATTGAATACCCTATTTTTTTTCTAACAAAGTATAATTCTTGTAAATAGTAAGTATATGTTAGCTATTATTATAATTTTTTTCTGTAAGCTTGATTTGCTTTCTACAAATTCTGATAAAGTCGAGAGAACTTTACTACCAATAATCTACATTCTTTTTTTTATAATTTTTTTGTAGTTGTAAGTAGACAGAATGCCTTTATTTTGTTTGTTTATTTTTATATGGTACTGAGGATCAAACTCAGTGCCTCACACATGCTAGGCAAGTGCTCTGCCACTGAGCTAAAGCCCCAGCCCTAACATACATTCTTGAAAAAAATAATTCCTTGTCTTATGGAATTTTCATGTATAATATGAGATATGGCACAAATATGTACACAAATTCATGTGTGTCTATGCAGGGGTGTCTACACAAATACATCTTGAAAGAAAAACAATTACCCATACATAGAAGTAACCAAAACAAACTCTTCTTAATTGGTTTTTAGTTTTTCAAGTACCACACAAAAATGAACATTGTTGTTTCTGTAATTATATGAGTACGAACTTAAAGGAATTGCAGAATAAAAAATTTGCAAACATCTGTGCTTGTTTTTCCTATATTAGTACTAACAATAATATATTGTGGTGGACAGGAAATGAAACTCTGGCATCAGAGGTCTTTCCTTAACTTACATTCTACCTCTTACTGTGTGACTATCCATTCACCTTAGATTTACATTTCCTCATGCTTGGACAGGACACTGAATTACATGAATGGTAATACCCTCCACATTTAAAATTACAAACATAGAAGTCTATACTATCCCCTAAATCCAATCATTTTATAATATAGCCTGGAGAAATATGATAGATACCACACCCATGTCTTTTTACAACGACTAGAATTCCAGATCTTCAGGCTTGCAGAAGAAAAATTGTGCACTGACCTGACAGTCTGGAACACAATTAAAATATCTGGTTATTGGGCCAGGTGCGCCTATAATCCCAGCAGCTCTGGAGACTGAGGCAGGAGGATCACAAGTTCAAAGCCAACCTCAACAACTTAGCCAGGCCCTAAGCAATTTAGTAAAACCCTGTCTCAAAAAAAAAAAAAAAAAATTAAAGGGATTGGTGCTGTGGCTTAGCACACCTGGGTTCAATCCCTGTTATGAAAAAAAAAAAATAGGTATTTTGTGGGGTATTATTGAATCTTTAGAGAAAGGGGAAAAATGCCTGTTAATAAAAACTGTTCACATCATTTTAAAGCCCTGCAAATTCTTAAGGATGATTTCTGAGGGATTACTGCTGATACTGCAAATCAGTCAGCAGTGTGCTGAGCTCATTTGTTCTGTTTTAATAGAACTTATATAGCTACTTAGGAATTACCCTGTTAACAAGAGACAGAAATAAATATCCAATGTTCAGAAACAGTTGAATTACCTGATAAGAAGGAAAAAGCAGCTGGTTGCTCTTTTATTTTTGTCTTTTTTAGACAAGAAACATTTAGTGATTTCTTTCTATTGTTCTGTTAATTGGAAATGGTATGAAGCATTCTGATAATTCCAGTTGTTTAGTTCTTAAGGATGATGTGATGACTTTAGTTTGAATTGATAACAGCATTAGAAAAATGAAGCAAAACAACAATCAAAGAGTTATGGTAAGATGACAAGTTTAAAATATTAGTATGGGATATAGAACTTGAAAATAATCTTACTGGTGTTAAAAGCTAATTATGACTTAGAAGTTCCGTTATCTGTCTTAAATGTACAACAACTGCTAAATGGATCATTTCTTTGTTATTTAGCCATTTGAGCTTCTCTTTGATAAAGGTCCTCGCCATTCAAATAGAACATAAAGATTTTATTGGTCCCTAATGATGCCAGCTACAGCTGTACAATCATCATTTTAGAGCTCAAACTCTGTTTTTAGATCTTTAGTCACTTGATCACAATTGTAAAAGTATCCTTAAGTGTATTTGCTTAACCAGATGGTAGATGGCTGTACAAGGAACACATCCATCTTTTTTACCGTATGACTAAGTGTTAAAACAGAAATTTTAGCTATGATGGGAAAACACAGACTTGCATCCTCCTAAAAATACATATTTTTTAAATTTATTTATTGCAAAAACATATATGAACATATGCACCAAGCAAATACAATATTATGGCAGACATTTAAAAACTGTGTACTTAAATATTTTAATAATACTTTTTTTATTTTTTATTGTTGGTTGTTCAAAACATTACAAATTTCTTGACATATCATATTCCATACTTTGATTCAAGTGGGTTATGAACTCCCACCTTCACCCCATACACAGATTGCAGAATCACATCAGTTACACCTCCATTGATTTACATATTGCCATACTAGTGTCTGTTGTGCTCTGCTGCCTTTCGCATCCTCCACCATCCCCCCTCCCCACCTCTCCCCTCCCCTCCCCTCCTCTCTCTCTACCCCTCCCACTGTATAACCCTGAGGGTCTCCTTCCATTTCCATGCAATTTCCCTTCTCTCTCCCTTTCCCTCCCACCTCTC
>NW_026000057.1:18908246-18929884 GCF_001458135.2 Marmota marmota marmota | reverse complement strand
ACCGAGAAGCAGGTTTCCGCCGGGCTCCTAGCCCTGGGCCAGGGCAGTTCCGGGAGCCGGAACTCGGCCGCTCCGTGCTCGGTGCTTGCTCCGATAAGAGCAGGCTCTAAGAAGCACCCAGGCACTGAGCCCGAGCAATCTGTCTGCACGCCGCAGGCGAATGGCAGCCTGAAATTACCTGTTCTATGGCTGAATGAGCTGCGGTCAGTCGAAAACAGGGATGGAGACGTCAGCTTTCCAACATGGTGGCCGCTGGCCTCCTCTGTGGTCTGACTGGTGTGGAGAACCGAGATGGACCGCTTCCTTCCCCCGTCTCGAACCCAGAATTCAGCCCTGAGTACGGTGCTTGCACGGCTGGCAGAAACTGCAGCGCTGTATCCCTGAGTCGCTATGTGCTCGTTTCCCAGCGCGCGCTGCAGACTCTAGCCGCGGGGCGATTTGCTGAATAAGCAGTGTTACCCTCCGTGCGACAAACCTCTCGCGTTTGAGTCCCCGCAGCCAATCCTTGTGCGATGGAAATCCTTCCTCCAGGTTCCGGAGCACCCCACTATTGCTGGAAATTCCTAACAAGATAGCCTTTAGCCGTCCTGACTTGTCATACTCCCACACAGTGAAGCAGCACACGGGGGCAATGCACTCCCCTCGCCGCCATCTTCCTAGATCAATACTTTTAATTAAAAGGTAAATTAAGCATAAAATAATGATATTAAATGGTATATGATTCCTATTAACTTTTCCCAAAAGAAATACTGAAAAAGTCTCTGTCAGTATATTCTCCTTCAAATGTTAGCTTAAATTCTTAGAATAAAGGGTCTAAAAGTCATGATGATATTCAGAGCTATTTTGATTCAGTGTGCATAAATATAATTAATGTATTTTACCTACGTGAAAGTTAATAAATCAGATTATAATGTGATTTGAGAATTATTGTGCTCATAACTGTGAGTTAATTTTGGGGTTAATGCCTCAATTTTGACAACCTGTTCAAAATACATTGATAAATATATTCAGCATATATGTATTTGAACCTATAGGCTGCTACAATATTTTTACATAGAAAAAAGTAAAATTAAATTTTCTTTAGCACAGAAAAGCTTTGTGGTGTTTCTATGTTAATATAAACCAAGGAGAACAACAAAATATAAAACCAAATTACAAAATTTTACCTTTGTTTTTGAAACAGGAACAATTAGAAGTATAGTGTACTGGACAAAATTGAATTCCCCTTGAGTTATCTAAAAATTAAACTACTATTTCTAGTGAATTTTACCCTGCATAACAAAATGAAAAGTCAATTTTGATGAGGATTGTCACTAGAAACGTAACCAAACAAAAGCAGGTGTAAGTTGAAAGTTAAATAGAAAATGAAAAAATTATTGGTGGTCATATTCTCAAAGGACTAAATTTCATTTTATTCAAAACAACACTGAAGAATAGATATGTTACTTTTAAGATTTTTTTCCACATTATCAGTTAAAAGAGACATAAAGACTTAGTATTATTACCCATTCAAATTTGAATTTTTGTTAATTCCACATGGGTAATTTATCTTTTGCATCTAATATTTAATACATCATTGATCCAGAGGTACACCTGCTATGTACTCACTGGATGCCCAAGAGGCATTGTAATGTGAATTTCCTTGTTTTTTTTCTTATATAGTTAATTTAAACTGATTTAAAATATGCTATATATACAGAGGAAAAAGACAAAAATGAATATGTACCAATTTTGTAAATCTTGCATAATTGAACACCATATCAGATAACTGGAATTTTCTCATCAAAGTCTGTGTTATTTTGGCAATGATTTTCTAATATGTTAAGGCTTTTAAAAATTATCAGATCAGATTACAAAATATAATAGCATTCATTAAAATGGAAATAACATTTTTAATTTCTTTTTATAAGAATCTTATGACTATAGAAGACGGGCAGTATAAATCACAGAAAGGCTAATACAGAAAATCACTGTGTAAAGGTGCACTGTGTCATTAGGTCATTTAACTTACAAGAATCTATCAAATTTTTCAACTGGTTATATTATAACCATATGCAGCAGAAATAGGAATAAATATATACAAAAGTGAGTTTCTTTACATTTTTGATAAGATTATCACAATATTTTGAAAACATGTAGTCTATTTCTCAACCTGTGAGCTATTGATGCCAGAATGAATACCAAAATCCATGAATACTCAGTTTCCTTATGTAAAATGGCACAGTGCTTGTATGAAACCTACCTCACATATAATTTAATCACACATACAATATCTAGTACCATATAAATACTACATAAATAACTGTTGTACCACATTATCAGGGAACAGTGACAAGAAAATTTTTCTTTTTCTGAATATTGTAGATCCATGAATTGTTGTGTCCAAGTGCATACAAAAACTAGCTGTATTTACTTCATTATATTAAAATAATCTTCAACAAAACCAAATATTGAGGCAAAACAATCAAACCTTCTCTACATGACAAATGTATTTAGAAATTATGTTACAGAAAGTAGAATACTTGACTAACAAACTTGAATTCATGTGGTACTTAAGATTTTTACCCTTTGTGAATTTCAGGAGATGTTTTGGTAAAAAATTCTGCTGATACGTTCATTATTGCCAATGTAAACTATTAAAATACAATGAAATTCTGTTGGACAATTGTGAGAGCACTGAACTATTGTATTTAATGTAAACTTGGATTTTTGTTCTCATTTTTTTATGTTTTAGGTAGACAAAGTTAAAAATCAGTGATGATTTGATCTCTCTGCCTCTTTTTATGATTCCAGCTCATAATTATGATTATTTTGAATAATAACAAATTATTATTCAAAGCCTTGTTAAACCTGATATACTTAAATTTCTATTCTAATTGTGGATAGAAAAGGAAATGTGTGTAAATTATTTTGTCACTGTTCCTAGTAATAAGCATTAAAAATGAAGTGGATTAACTAATTGCTAATATAATTAATATCAGAAATTTAAATAATAATTTCTCTGGTAACATAGGCACAATTCTCTTTCTGAAATGGTTTGAGAAAAGGTTAAAATAAAGAAAAAGAGAAAAGATAGTATGTTGCATATAGATTTAACGTCTAAAGAAATTCTGTTCTTTGTTTTGTAAAAAAAAATGTATTATCAATAAATATATTTAAAATTAATGGTTATTTTCCATTGTTTGTGGCTAACACACCTCTTTTTGTCTTATTTTTCCCTTCAATTAAAGATACGATAGTTGAAATATAAGAGTGAAATATAAGATCTGTAAAAGAAATTAGAGTTCTATTCCTCTTTTTGAGTCATTCTTTTTATGAGTATACACAAAACAAAGAAATAATTGCCAAATGACTGTACATCTCAAGCCAAAAGACTTCAATAGCACTATCTTGCTATTCTGGGCTTTATTACTGAGCTGGAATCATAAAAAGAGGCAGAGACCTAGGTCTCTGTTGTTTTGAGAGACCTAGACTTCTTCCATCTTGGGCCTCTGCTCCATCTTAGGTCCTATGGGTCTTCTCCATTCAGCAGTGAATGGAAAAATTTAATAGACCCACCTTAAAGTTTCCCACATTACTCTACCACAGTGCATTGGTCAGAACTCAAGTCACATGGCTCTAACTTCAAGAGGCTGGGAATTACAGTTTAGTTAGAAGGGAAAAAAATGTGCTTGTTGAATACCAGTTTATTCTGGAACTGCCATATGCTTTCATATGTTTAGAGAAGTACACTGACCACTTCCTCTTGGAAATTCGCTGAAATCAGTGTTCTAATAAGTAAAATAAAGATGAATAAAAAAAAATAGACTTGAGTGGGTATTAGAACACAGGAACTAAATGAGACTTGATTTTCATTTGTCAACATGGTATTATTATTTCTGGTCTTCAGTGTCTTCACCTATAAAAAGAATGATTTATGATAGGTGTAGTCTTTACTGGACACTTTTCTGTGGAATAGCATCTATAGTACTCAAACTTATGATGACTATATTCATGAAAATACAAACTAAGAAGAATGACAAGAATGAGTAAATATTCAATCAATAAATGAGATTTCTCATCTTTGGATTTTACTTTTACATATGAATATATTAGAAAAATACAGGACTAAATAATAGAAATTATGTAAAAGAATTATCTAAAAAATTAAAGATGCTTAAAGATTTTATAGCAAACTACAAAAAAGTCTGAGCGGCAATTAAATGGAAAATAAAAAGACCCAATAATATAGAGATGATACTTGTGTTGTGAGCCCAGAGAGTCCTGAACTGCTTAGAAATATATGTGATGTGTTTCGATATCAAATTTAGCATGTGCACTTTTTACTAGAAACACAACACTTGAATATATTACAAAGGTGGTGGACCTTTCAGAAGGTACTGAGATTTCTGATAAATGAATTATTAATGTTGACTTTCTGATACAGATGAAGGTAATGAGGATATGGAAATGTCTTTTGTTATTGTCTGCTTTACAGTCTATTCATAACAGTAAAAATATTGGCTCCTTGGGTATCTAAATATAATTGAATAATATAGAAGATATTTATCTTAATGCTTCTTATTTATTAAAATAAAATAAATTTCTTCTAATGTAAACCAATTTCCTCAGATACTCATGAATATAAATTTATGTAGAAAGTACTAGACTTCCAGTCTCTGAAGATTTTGGTGTTTACTCAGACTTAGTTTAAATCACCTTTAAGAGGATTATGTTATATAAAACTGCTGTGGTTTGGATATTGAATGTTATCCAAAGTCCCATGTGTTAAAGAGATCATCTCCTGATGGTATTTTTTTGGAGGTATTTGGACCTTGGTGAAGTGGGGCCTAATGGAGATCCTTAGGTCATTTAGGGCATGACTTTTAAGGAGATTGTGAGACTCTGGCCCCTTCCTCTTTTGCTTTCTAATCACAAAGTGAGTGGTTTTCTGTGACACACATTCTCTGCCATTGCTGACTGGCTCTCCATCAAACACCTAAAAGTAATGGATCTGGGCTGGGGATGTGGTTCAAGCGGTAACATGCTCACCTGGCATGCGATCCTCAGCACCACATAAAATAAAATAAAGATGTTGTGTCCACCGAAAACTGAAAAATAAATATTAAAAAATTCTCTCTCTCTTTCTCAAAAAAAAGTAATGGTTCTGATTAATTACATACTAGACACTCTTAAATTATGAACCAAAAGACTCCTTTTCTCTTTTTGACTGAATCATCTTAGATATTTTTTTTAGTGACGGGAAGCTGATGAACACAATAACTTTTTTTTCTAAACACCACACACACTGCAAATAGACCTCTTAATTTCTTTGTCTATTAACAACTTTCCCCCTGCAACTATCATTCATCTTACTTGAGATATTAAGTCTTCCAGGAAGACTTCAGTGTTCTTTCAGGTTTGAGTTAACAGATCCTTTTGTGCAGCATAATGAAAGAGGAAGTTGCTCTCTAGAATGTTTTCAAAATGTATTTACTTGTCACTATCCACAAACTAGATAGTAATTTCCTTAAGGAAAGGGCTTTTATATTTTCAGTTGCTTCAACAATGTCCAGCCTGAAAGCTAGAACATATTATGATTTTATCAAAAAAATGTTGATTAAAGGAAAATAACAGGAATTGGTTAAGTGTACTAGCTTATCAGTTATATGGTTACTTTTCAATAAAAATATCATCCTTCCAATAACATCATTTGTACTATGATGACAATTGATTCAAATAACAGCAGTTGTGACTATTCAATTAATCCAAACTGAAGTTTTCCTGCCAAAGGAAGACATACAGACATAACATATAAACACATCCCCAGTACACTTAACATATCCCCAGTACATACATAAAACTCACAGCAAGAAAGGAAAAAAAAAGCAGGATAGTATTTTTTATTTAGAGGATTAGCTGGCAATTGAGAAATGTCTGGTTAATAGTCATTAAATCATCCACTCTAATCACTCTTTCAATCATAGAAATCATTGAAATATTTAAAGTTGCGATCAGTGGAAAAGATTTTCACCAGAATAATTTGTCTAAAGTTTTCTTTCAAATTTTCTCAATTTTCAATTGGAGAACCTTAATTGGACTATGTTTATCAGGTAAAAGCAAGACAAATATCAATTTTACATTTTAAAATGAACAAAGTGCTAGGCTTTCTGTAACATTCTTGTAGTCTCAGTTACTTGGGAAGCTGAGGCAAGGACATTCTCTTGAGCCTAAAATTTGAGACCAGCCTGAGCATCATAGCAAGACTCTTGACTCAAAACAAAAAAGAGAGAGAGAGAGAGAGAGAGAGAGAGAGAAAATGAAAGGAAAATGAGTTATTTATTCATTTTTCTGAAGATATTTCTATCTTTACTTTTACCTTTAAGAAACATTAACTTAATTGCAAATTCACCTATTGTAAAATATTTTTTTTTAATTTGTCATCTAGTTGTTATGGTTTTTTATATGAGGAGTCCCTCCAAAAGCCCATGTGTTAGGCAATTCAGGAATAAATTCAGAGGTGAAATATATAGGTTATAAGCTAAAATCTCATCAGTGTATTAATTCATTTTATAGATTAATAATTTAAATGGAGTACTGGGTAGTAACTATTGGAAATTGGAGTAATCAGGAAGTAGTTCACTGGAGGTGTGACATTGGACTATAACTTGTCCCTGGCTCTCCACTGTGCTTCTTGGCTATCATCAGCTGATAAAGTTTTCTGTTTCATGCCTTCCACAATGATGTTCTACCTAATCTTGGACCTAGAACAATGGAGCCTGCCAATAATGGACTGAACCTCTGAAACCCTGAGCCCCAAATAAACTTTTCTTTCTTTAAGTTATTCTTGTCAGATAGTTTGATTTCAGCAATGAAAAGCTGATTAACTTGATACTATATTTCTGTTCATCACAGCATCTCTCAAGCACAAAGTAATTTTAAAACAAAAAGTAGAAACATAATGAGTACTTTAGGGATTTTTTATTTAGATAAGAACACAATATTATCTAAATAACTTTTTAAATAATTTATCTATTGAAAATATCTTTTATTGATTTTACTTATAGATATGCCTCATTTCTAAATCACAAAGTTTTACATAAGAAGTATTTTACAGAAAATAAACCTCAATTTAATTAAATTACAGTTTATAATTTTAAACAAACAACTGTGTGAATTATATTATTTTCATTGTTTCTATGTTCTTTAGATTTCAATAAAGCCTGAATTCCACTGTATTTTCCATTCATTCTATTGAGTATCGAAAATAGAAGAGGAAAAGAAGAAAGGAATAATTTGTTATTAAATAGATTAGTTTACACACAGTACTGGTCTCTTGCCTTTCACATGTTACCTCATTGGCTATGATTTGTATGAATGTCTCCCAAATATTTTTATCCCTGTATTAGAAACTTGGTCCTAGGATACTGATACAAAGAATTGGTAGAACATTTAGGAGATAGATCCTAGTGGGAGTTTCTTAGATCAATGGGGTGTGTCCCCAGAGGGGAATTGTAGGACCCCCTCCATTGATAATCACTCTTTGTTTCTTGGTCCATGATTTAAGCAATTTACTTGACCAGTTGCTCCTGTAAATGAGCCAAGGAAATGAGGTTGCTCAGTCATAGACTGGGTCCTTCAGAACCATAATAAAAAAAAAAAAAAAGTTTTCATAAACTAATTGCTTCTGGTATGTCGTTATAATACTGCAAAGCTGACTAATAACTCATTTAATCCTCAAAATATCTCTACCATTGTACATAAGACAGAGAGAAGCAGCAATGTCACAGAGCTCAAACTTTGTCCTTTATTCTTTATCTTGTAAATACAATGTTTGAACTAAAATCCTTGCCTGTAGCTTCTAATTTGTCATTCTTCCCTTTAGTCTTTCCCTTCATATTATTCCAACCTATTTTTCTTTTTCTTTTTCCTGAGGGCTAGGGATAGAACTCAGGGCTTCATACACGCTAGGCAAATGTTCTGGAATTTAGCTGTGCCCCCATCTCTTACTACAATCTCTTTTAGAAGAGATAATTATTTATGACAAGAGTAATTAAAATACTTAAATAATTATGCATTGAAAATAATTTATAATATTCAGAACCCTAAGCATAATTTCATAGAAAAATATTGAATACATTTTGAAATATGCACAATTTCCTGTTCATAAAATGTTCCAAGAGGCAAGGATAAGATTTATGATGCAGATTATAGAATAATGCATTCATGACTGTGAGAAAACTCTGTCAATCTTTGGGTCACCTGCTGAACTGGCAATGTGATCACATAACTTTATGTAGAATCTCAGACATTAAAGCTCCTCTCTCTGACTTTAGCAAGCTTAATATCTCCCTTTATTTTCCAGCATCTATTTTCAATGTATGTTAACTTTTCTATCAGTTTATTTCAGTTATTAGAATGGGTTCCTGATAACCAGATTTAAATATTATAAAAAGTACATGTCTCTGAAAACATCACATGATACCCCACTAGTTTAATGAAACTTTTATGTTTTTAAGTATGTTAAAATTAACTTAAATTATAGCATATGATTGTTAAACAAGTGATTAGTCATTGTGAATTATTGTCATTATGCCAGAGGGCCAATTTTCTTTGCTCCATTCCTTACAGTAAATACAGTGACACATCTTCATTTTACTTGAATTTTAAATTACATGGGGAATGATTAAGAAAAACAGTGGATAAAAGATATAATTTATACATTCTTATTATAACATTTTTTTTATTGATGTTAGGCACCAAAGAATGTTTCCTTACTGACTGCACTTAAATGAATAACACTTGGTCAACTTAATGTCCTTGATTTTATCTGAGACAAAATACACCCTAACTGACAGTCTCAATGGGATTTGAAGAGTTTATGGATTAGAGATTAAGTATTATTATTAATTATTTTAAGCTTTTACCTGTGGATTTCAAAACTGTAATCTTGTGGTTTACAAAGCAAAAAAAATAGTCCCCAGGATATTATGTGCTTTCCAAGCAAACAAACAAATAAACAAAAACATAGCTGTAATTGATTTTAAAATTAGATATGTGTATATAACATATGATATATATATGCAGATATATATAAAGCTTATATATGAAATAATATTAATATATGGGCAAGGCAGAGGGAATATCTTTTGGAATTAAAATAAATCCAAATTTTTAGCAATAATCCTCCTATATGTATGACAAAAAATTCTTTTGATAATACCGCCTGCTCTACTATGTGTGAAGTCTTTGGCTCTATCCTCAACTGGAAAGATAATTTAAGTGGTTTAAGTGATTGTTTCATTGTAAATAAAAAGTAAATGGAGTGTAGAAGAAGAAAATGAGATGAAATATGTTCTAAATATAATTTGTATTTGACTTAGATTTTAATCTTTTAGAATTGGAAAATCCTACATCTAATATTTATATTCATCACTTAAATTTTATTTTTCCTTAACAAAGAGTTTATTATAGTTATTTCAGATTTGTGAATAATATAATTGGATTTAAATATTTATTTTGTATTTTTAAAGTAATATTACTAGAATAATCAAAAGTAAAATGTATAAAAAGTAGATAAGGAAAGAAAATCTCTTAGCTGAAAGAGGTGCCAAAGCTCTATGAATCTTTTCAATTTTCTAAGTATTACAATTTTTCTTGGTACAACATATGAAGTTTTCAAATAATCCTTTGTGTGAGGAATTAGTTGGAGATTTGTGGTTTTCAAGTACTAGGTCAGTAGTGATTTGAGAAAATCCTGAATTAAAGAGGAACAATTTAAGATAAGACGGGTGATCAGCTTAAAGCCCATTAGTGCTGGCTTAGGTTTTATAACAGGAAAAAAATATATTACTGGTACTCACAGAGTCTGGAAAAGGTTTGACCAGAGGATCAGAGAAAAGTAGAGCTAGAAAAGAAGAATTATATAATTGAATATTATTTAATCTGAAGGACTGAATACCATTTAATAAAATAAAATAAATATTGAACCAATATTTTGATCATCTGTAAAGTTCAGTGTATGTTTAGGAATTCTAATTGATTAAAAGAAAAGTATCTGACCTATTTAGGAACTTATATCAAATGTTAGTTTGAGGCCATATTATAAGATCCACTGGATGTCTGTTAACAAGGTTAATAAATACTCTTTGAGGGTTAATTCTAAATAATCTTTTAGAAATTGTACCTTCAGAATCAGAGAAACAGGGACAAGGAACAATTCATATAGAGGAAAAACACCTTTTCTGACTAACTCTGCTGTGTATGCAACCCCTCTTTTCACTACAGAGTAGCCAAACAGCCAACACACACCTATGCAAGAGAAAGCAGTTTTCTTTCATAAAAGCAAAACACAGCAAAAGTGCAGTGACCCAGGTCCTTTCTTGCTATTTGTGGAAAACCCCAGCATGTGTACTGATTTTACCCTAGTATTACAATAACAGGACAATGCTGACTCTCTTAAGAAGAAAAAATAGCAATAAATGTACTATAGTTTAATTGTTAAAAAATCAGAAAAATCAATCTTAAGTAAATAGTGATTTCTATAATTTAAATTTAAATAAGAATAAGAATGATAGTTGTTTATATGGCTATTTGGTTTCCATTTGTTATTTATTGTATTAAATGGTGCCCTAGGTCATTAGTATAGCATATTTTAAAAAATATATGAAGTTTTCCAAATAATATTGAATCCTATGTCCCCAATTTTGCTGACAATGATGTTATCTAATATAACTCCACTCCAAAAAAATACACACATACGTGTATATATATATACACGTATGTGTGTGTATATATATATATACATGTGTGTATATGTATATATGTGTGTGTGTGTGTGTGTGTGTGTATATATATATATATATATATAAATTTGTGTACACACCCTCTGTTTTAGGTAGTGTTTTTGCCGCTGTGACCAAAAACAC
The DNA here is from genome assembly GCF_001458135.2 of Marmota marmota marmota. Classification (NCBI taxonomy): domain Eukaryota; kingdom Metazoa; phylum Chordata; class Mammalia; order Rodentia; family Sciuridae; genus Marmota; species Marmota marmota. The sequence continues at coordinate 18,918,977 of NW_026000057.1, read as the reverse complement.
TAACAAGAATAACGTAGAGGAGAAAAAGTTCATTTGTGGATCATCATTTCAGAGGTCTCAGTCCATTGATGGTCAACTCCATTGTTCTGGGCCAAAGATGTGATAGAACATCAAGACAGAAGGGTGTGGCAAAGGAACACAGGTGACAACATGACAACAAGGAGACAGAGAGCTCTACTCACCAGGGACAAAATATAAACCCAATGGCATGCCTGGGATGACCTACCTCCTCCAGATGCACCTTTACGGTCACCACCATGCTAATCCATTCAAGTGGATTAATACATTGATTAGGCTAAGGTTTTCATAACCCAAACATTTTATCTCTAAACTTTCTTGCATTGTCTCACACATGAACTTTTTGGGGATGCCTCAAACTAAACCATAACATCATCTTTATCTAGAAACAGAGGAGTACCTTAACTCCCCAAAGATTCCCTGTAGTGATTTAGGTCACATCCTTACCCTTTTCAACCAATGGCAATGGCTGATGATCTAATTTATGTCCTTACAATTTTGTGTTTTCTAGAATGTCATTTGAGTAGAACCATACAGTACAGGGGTGTATAAAAGTGGCTTCTTTCACTAAGCATGGTTCCTCTGAGATTAATCTGCTTTGTGTACATATCAACAGTGTGTTTCTTTTCATTGCTGGGTGGTGTCCTCTTGGATGGGTGTTGCACAGTTTGTTCGTTCACCTTAAGAAGATCAATTAGGTCATTTCTAATTGGTGAGGAAGAATTAAAAAGTTAAACATTAAGAATAAAACAGTGATAAACATTAGTATGCATAGTTTTGGATGGATATATATTTCTATTTCTCCAAGTAAATACCTAGGGATGTTTATATTAGGTCAAATAAGTGTGTCTTTGGTCATGGAAAATATATATTTAATTTATTTTAAAAGTGCCAAGTTGTTTTTCAGAGTGGCTTTACTATTTTAAAGTTAGACAATATATAAGGATTTAATTTTTTGAAGACAAATAGATAGGTAAGAGTCAATGTTCTGTTATGTTTAGTATTCATGGCTTGTGATTAATTAGTGTGGTAAACTTCATAATGACTTCTTCATCCAAAAATGATATCAAGGACATACTCCATGGAAAGTGTGAATGTGACTGTATATGAAAAAAGGGATTATGCTTATTTGATTAGGATCTTGAGAGAGAGCCAGGTGACATGGTATATAAATTGTCTTTAAGTATTAATGGAAATTAACATTCAAGAAATTACTATATTCAAAATTGGGAGTCAGGTGGAAGAGACATTTGTCTTGTCACTATAGAGCTAACATTCTAGTAAGAGAGAGTAGATAATAAGGAAATAGATAACTATACACTGGTGAGGGCACAATATAAGTAAGAAAAACTGCAACAGAAGTGTTCCAGGGTTGCAGGTAGATTTTTTGTTTTGTTTTTAGTTCTTGGATTGTTTTTCATGTACAAGTGATATTAGAGCAGAAAATTGAATGAAATGAAAGGCGCCTATCATGTGACAATACAGAAAAACAAACTTCAAAGCAGAAGGCAAAGGTTTTTTTCGGAATAACTTGTTTGGCTGAAATCCTAAGGAAGGAGTAGTTGGATAGAGATAGCAGAGAGCCAGCAGAGGTGAGGTCTTGCAGAAAGTTAGTGTAAAAATGTTGGTAAACAGTCTGGATTTTATTCTTTTATGTGAAAGAAAGTCACTGGAATGTTTTGCATGAGAAAGTTCTGTGAATAGGTTTGTATTATAAAATGTTGCTTGGGTCCTGTATGATGAATATTTTGCAAATTGAGGATAATAAAACAAAGAGGCCAGGAATAAAGCTAAGATAGTAGTCTCTAACATTAGGTGACAGATAAGGATGACTTCAAACACTGGTTGTAGTAGAAGTATGGAGGATTTCTTGTATTGTGAAAATAATTTGAAAGATTATATGCTACTGGTCTGAAGAAGGAAAAAGTAACAAGAGTAGGCAAGAGTAACATCAATGATAATACTGCAGTTCTATATCTCAGAAATTGTCATTCATTAATCTAGGAAGACTGAATATGAGAAAGTTCAGGAAAGGGAGAAAATCATAGTTAATTTTGGGGTTTTTAATATTTAAGTGAAGATTCTAAATGGGAAATTTAAAATATAAATGTGATACGGGAGAAATCAAAACAAAATTTCTGAGCTTTGTAACTTCATTATAAGCTTGGAATGCAAACATCCATGTGAGAGAATGGAAGACAAACTGCAATTTTATATGGGAAAAAGTTCCTATAATTTGTTATTTTTAACATTTTGTTTTATTTAGAGTTAAATCATTGGAACAGTCATGTAAATTGGTTAAAATGAAATCTTTTCAGAACACTGCATTGTCACTAAAACTGTTCCTACTTTGGTATTGACTGATAAGATACACTATTCACAATTCATATTCTTTTCTTTTTCTTAAATTTCTAATCCTCATTTTGTCATTTTTATTACTTAGTTTTACAAACATATGTTTGTATTTATTAGATATCCTAGTTTGTTTTAGAAGGATGCAAAATGTAAATAAATAAAAAAGATTGTTTCACTATAAAATTATACAATGAGATTATACTTGTTGATCTGTACTCACCTGCTCCAGTGTTGTTTATTTAATCCACCAAATAAAGAGAAATGGAGAAATTATATAGGCTTTCAAAGTAAAACTAACCTCAGTAATATTTGAAATATAATCAGTTTTTGGTTTGAACTTCTTAGCTCCTCAAACCACACTCCATGTACATATTCACTATTTTCAAACATATAACCAAAATAAAGGTATTTAAAAATTGTGAACTATACAAAAGTTAAGTATTTATTTTAAGGAAAGTTAAAATTTTTCAATTTCCTTGGTAAAAATATACTATTTTACATACTACCACTGTAATTCTTGACGTAAATATAAAAAATACTAAATGTGATTCCTAGTGAAAAATAATATTATGCACATTTTATGGTAATATATAGAAGGAAGCCAAAATACTATCATTAGAAATATAAAGAAATAAATACCTTTTTTAAAAATATTAAAATTAGTGTAAAATGGATGTTTTGAATATTAGCACCCTTATAAAACAACAAATTAAAGCACTGCTATATAATATAAACTTTATTTAAAAGAAATTATTTTAAGATATTAATTATTTAGCTGCCCAACAGTGCTACTCAAATACAGATAATCATTGCCTTCACATAAATATGGTACAAAGACACACACTGCTACTCTAAATGTCTCTTGAAGATTTCTTCCTTACTTAATGCTTCTTCATTGATAAAGTCCAATTTAATATTTCCTCTAGATGATAATGTAGAAAATAGAAGCAAATTTTTATTTAAATGATATATATATATCTCTGTATCATATTCAAAATGCAGCCATAAAATTTGCCTACAGAAATATCACTATAAATATGTTGACAGTTTATTTAGTAATTCAGAGCCCACTTTTTTGGGGGGGTAGGTGGGAATTTTAGGAGTCTGAAGAATAATTTTAGTTATCTTTTAAATGTTTTTATTCTAATTTGTTATATATGACAGCAGAATGCAATACAATTCATATTATATAGAGAGAGCACAATTTTTCATATATCTGGTTGTATACAAAGTATTTTCACACTATTCATGTCTTCATATGTGTACTTAGGGTAATGAGATCTATCTCATTCTACCATCTTTTTTACCCCCATTCTCCCTCTTTTCCCCTCCCCCCACCTAGAGTTCATCTAATTCTTCCATGCTCCTCCTCCCAGCGCCACTATGAATCACTCTCCTTATATCAGATAAAACATTCGGCATTTATTTCTTGGTATTGGCTAACATCACTTAGCATTATATTCTTTAACTCCATCCACTTACCTGCAAATGTCACGATTTTATTCTCTTTTATTACTGAGTAATATTCCATTGTGTGTATATACCACATTTTCTTTATCCATTCATCTACTGAAGGATATCAAGGTTGGTCCACAGTTTAGCTATTGTGAATTGTGCTGCTATAAACATTGATGGGGCTATGTCCTTGAAGTATGATGTTTTTAAGTCCTTTGAGTATAGACCAAGGAGTGGAATAGCTGAGGCAAATGGAGGTTCCATTCCCAGCTTTCCAAGGAATCTCCATACTGCTTTCCATATTGGCTGCACCAGTTTGCAGTCTCACCAGCAATGTTTGGGTGTGCCTTTTTCTCCATATCCTCGCCAACTCTCTTATTGTTGTTTCTATTCTTAATAGCTGACATTCTGACTGGGGTGAGATGAAATCTCCTAGTAGTTTTGAATTGCATTGCTCTAATTGCTAGAGATGTTTAACATTTTTTCATATAAGTCCACTTTTTACAGTCTATATGGCACTCAAGGATATAAGACAGTCATTTTTACTTTCATTTATGCCTAATATATTTGTTGTTTTATTAAAATATTTAATTTGCAACAAATTTATTTCTGGTTTTATAAACAGGGAAGTAGTATTAGAAGATGCATAGTTAGATATTTTCTAAAACAGGAAAAAAATCACTTCAAGTGGTTGCTGAATGATGCAGTAAATACCATAAAAAATTCATAAAAAACATAATGACACATAAAACCCAAACATGTATGTAAATCAATGATTTTAGTGGTAAAAAAGGGAACTCTTCATAGGTCAAAAAAAGATTCATAGTGGGAATCAAAAATAGAAAAAACAAACAAATTCTGAAAGCACCCATTTGTGTGCTATCTTTGACCAAACCTGGTGATAAGGATTTTATATTTGCAACTATGCTAAGCTAAAATTAATGTAAAAGAGAGAGTTTGATAGATCTGAGTAATATCCTTGATGAAATAGAAATACATATCAGAGGATGCCACAAGTAAATGGTTTATCTTAATCTTGACAGTAGTTAGCATAAGAAGAAGATATTCTTAAAAATAATAATTATTAACTTTCACATCACTATGATTTCAGCTCTAATGTGCAATGTATACACACTCTGAAAACCTTCACAGTTGCTTTTATTTAAAATGAGATTTGGGATGATGGCACTTCCTAGACACCAGGAAATATCAAACAGCATTAATGTTTTCTTTGTGTTCTATTGTAGTTCTACAGAAAAAGAAAATAAACAAGAGTTTCATAAAATATTACCCAAATTAAAAATAAATAAATAATAATAAAAAAGAAGCCAGGAGTGGTGGTGCATGGTTCCAATCTGAGCAGCTCAGGAGGCTGAAGCCAGAGTATTGCAAGTTTGAGGTCAACTTTAGTAATACAGAGAGGCCCTAACCGAGAAATAAATGTGGCTTAGTGGTTGAGCACCCGTGGGTTAAATACCCAGTATCAGAAAGAAAAAAAGAATCATATTTTACATACTTTTACAAGAGAACCTGAGAACAAGCAGAAGAAAAGACAAAGTAATCATATCTGCAGATATATAAAATCAAATAAGAAATATAAAATAATATGAAAATTATCATGTAAAATATAAAATAATTTGAGAAATATCATGTATATAAAGGAAAAAAATATTAAATGTGATGAAAGAACGAAAGCCTAAAAATAACCAAGCAGATTTAAAAATTAACTTAAAAACTAGCATTTATATCATGAACAGGAAAATGTTTTATCATTATTCAACTATATCTGCTTTGAATAATGAATTACGTTCATCAGCTAGCTTCCCCAATTGTGAATTCATTTCCTTGAACTCATGCCTGAAAAAAATTAATTTGTATGAAATATATTTTGGAATACACACCATAATTACATACAAAAATTAATGAAAGATTAAATGGCAGATTAAACTCACTTGAAAACAAGATTCATCAACAGAAGGCTGAGAATGTAACTTAGTGTAAACCATTCACCTATAATGCACAAGATCTTGGGTTGCATCCCCAACACCATATACCCTAAATTTTTATCCAGAATGTAATGAAGAAAAAGAGATGGAAATTTTGATAGAAAGATTATGAGAGATAAAAAAACAGTGTAAGAGAATTCAACAAAGATATAATGAATTAATGCAGAAGGAAATTATAAAGAACCTGAAGAGATAATATTCAGAAACACAAAGACTCAAAGTTTTTCAGAATTTAGAAAAAGCAGGGATCATCATATTTGAGTACCAGAAAATTTCCCAAAAAGGGAAAAGAAAAATCTACCTTAATACAGATAGTGAAAAAAACAATATATATATAATATATATATACATATATATATATATATATAATATATATATATCTCCATATCTATATGTATCTCTCTGTCTCTATATGTATATAAAGAGTCAAGACACATTAGCAGAAATCGAACAGAAATTATTGAATAGACTATTATCTCAACAATAAAGACAAAGCTAGTAGAAAAATACCTTAACAATGCTAAGAAAAAAAATAGGAAAATTATCTTTAAAAACATAAATCTCATGTAGATAAATCAGTTTACCTGAATAACTGAGGATATATTATTAGATGTCAATAAAATTTTTAACTCTTTGGAACATTAATGGTATTGCTCTTTAGAGACAGAGCATTAAGTTTAGTATGACATGTAAAATAGTCTGATAACAGCAAGTGCTTGAGAGAATTAGATAACAGATATATCATATTTATTGATGATGGAGGCTAAATTGAACAATAGCTTTAGAAAATTTCTGCCATCTCATAAATTTAAATATACTCATATCTAATAACACAACAGTCCCACCTCTAGATATACATTACAGAAATAACACCTACCATATACTAAGAAGAACATACATAAATGCTTCTAATAAAATTATTAATTCAAACAACAGGTACCTAAAAACAATCCTAATGTAATTTTGCAACACAATGAACTAATAAATTATAATACAAACATACAATTGAAAAACTATACTAAAATAAAAATGAACTATAGACACATTCAAAAGTAAATAAGTGAAAGTGATGAACAACAGCAAAAATATTGTGGAATAATGCATGTGGCATGATTTCTTTTTATATAATTAAAAATGCAAAACTAGAACATATTACTGTCTAGCATATTTGTAACAATAAGTTACAAATAAGTAAGACAGTGAATTAAAATATATATAATAATAATTGAGATATTGAAAAGTCTTCAAAATATGGAGAATATTTTAATGTTCTATTTTTAAAAAAAGAGTAGAGGATATACGGATATTATATTTACATTGCACAGACAAGTATCTAGCATCTTAATATCTTTTAGCAAGTATTTAGAATTTATTTATTTTTTTAATTGAGTCAAATAGTTCTAAAAGTTTGTAAAAAGAAAATAGTTAAATATATTCATCAGTTTGCTTTCATGTTTGTGGATAAATGTAAGAATTAATTTCTCCATAAGCTTAAATATGTTAATTAATTTTATATTTTGCATAAGAAATTACTGATAATTTAGGAAAGCTTTTATTATTTTTGATTTTGATGTAATATATTAATCTAACTTCTTGTAATATTTAAAGGAAATCAATTGTTTGTACCTATTACACAATAAGAACCGTTTAAAAAGGAAATCTGTGTGTACAATGATTCCTGATCTACTGGATCTTATTGTAAGTGGAATAATAAACCACTTCAAAGTAGAAACTCTTATTTTCTGTATTTTTTACATCAACTTATCTGTATCTCAAGTAAATATTTATAATAGTGCTGATAAAATAAGAAGGTAGGATAGTATAAGGAAAGCAAAGAAAGGAAAAGAAGGAGGTAGGAAAATATGAAAGAAGGAGGGATGGAAGGTAGAGAAGGCCAGACTTATTTAAAATTTGTCATAATTACTTGATAACAATATGTCTTTCTTGTTTATGTCTATTTTTTTTCATTTTTACTCTTACTCTAATGAACAAACTGAGAATGAGTTTCTTGGACTTTTCTGTGTGATGTGTTTACTGCTATCGTTCATTGTGGTAACATCTGCACACAGATATTTATGAGGACCATTCTATCATTTTTTCCAAAGAGGCCATTTAGCTGTCCCAGGCTCCAGCTGACCAGGGCAGTGGAAAATGCCTGACATAAAGCCAAGTAGGCTATGTTCCTTGATTCTAAGGATGAGTATGGTTATCCTTCATATTGTATCAGTAGACTCTTATAAACAGGTAAGAATATTCTGGTGAACCCATGTATTTGTTTTTATTCTCAATATTTACCTAGATTCCAAAATTCCTCTTGTCTTTTTACTACCTCTATATGTATTTATTACACATATTCCAAATAAACATTGTCTAAAACAGAGCTCTAGTTTTTCTTTTGTATTCAAACCTATTTCACTCTCATCTTTTCTGTATCATTAAAATATTATTTACATACATATTATGTATACAAATGTGCATATATTGTGTAAACAATAAACAAGAAAAATCTTTATTTATTTTGTTCTTCAGTTTCTCTCAAACTCACATACTCAACTCTATGTGCAAATGTAGCAGGATTCTGTTTCTTTCCATCTTCTTTCATCTCTTATCTAACTTTAATCTTCTGATGAAGTTAGGTTTTCTCCTGTCACTCTTGATATTCCATGATACATTTTGTTTGTCTTATTCACTAGTACCATCACCAGGGCTGTGCATATACTAAGTGTCGCTTTACATTTACTGAGTTATAAATGAACCTGAAAGTTAAGTAGCATAGATATAAGTTTGTCCAGCACTTTCCAAATCAAAAAGAGGAAATGTGAAATTTTGTGATGGTCTCCAGAGGTTCCTTCAGTATTATTAAAGTCACTGCAATATGCTGTAAGAACCCTATTGATTTAAACAAACATTTTTCTACTAAGCATGCTACTTTAGCATTACAAAAAACTACAATTCTAAAATGTACAAACAATACTAGCTAAGTGACTAAAAGGTTAGTTTTATTATTTTCTTGATATATTAATCATGATAATTATAGCTTTTATGATTGTGCATTTATTTCATGCCAAACATATTTCTGTGTGCTTTTCAAGAAGCAAGTGATTGATTTCATGCAAACACCTTGTGAGACAGACATTATAATTCTCCACATTTTAAAAATGAGATAACAAAGATATAGTTATGTTTGTTCTCTATCCAAAGTCACACAGTTAATAGAGACAGCAGTTATGACTCAAACCTGTTGTCTCATCATAACTTCTGCATACATATGTCCAATAACAAATTAGTTTGGAAAATGGAAAATCTGCTTGTAGCACATCAAGGCTTTGAGAAGCATTTGGTCAAAACTTCATAGCGTGTTTCTTTCCTTGAAAATAGAGAAAATTAAATATTGTGTACCTCATAATATATTATGAGACATTATGATTATTATAAATGGAAACATGTAGGATTATGATATTAGGTAACAGTTGGTTTTACTGCATTGCTTTTTGAAAATTGTGACAACTAGCAAATTCATTACAGTTTTCTAATAGTTAAAAATGCCAATAATAAAAATGTAAAATACAGATGCTTCTCAATTCATGATGGGTTTACATCATGATAGACTCATCATAAACTGATAATATGATTAAGTTGAAGATATATTGATACATCTAAGCACCCAAACATCACAGAGTGGCATCACAGAATACTATAAAGTATTGGTTGTTGACCCACATAATGATGTGACTGACTGGAAGCTGGACTCAATGTCATGGCCCAGAATCATAACCGAGTAATCTACCACATATTGATAGCCTGGGATAAGAGAAAAACTTGAAGTACTATTTCTACTGAATGCTTATCACTTTTCCAGCATTGTAAAGTTGAAAAATCATAAGTCTAATCATACCTCATGGACTTTCTTTTTTAATATATCCATCAATTAAGAATTTTTTCTATAAATAAACACAGGAATTATTCTATATTTTATTATTATATATTATTATTCTATATTTTATAATTATATATTATTATTCTATATTTTATTATTATATTATTATTCTATATTTTGAAATATTACATCATTAAATAAGTCTATGAAAATTTTTCATTATCAAGACTGCAAAAATGTGTGAACTCATTAGCTACCATTTATGTACCTTATATCCTAATTATTTAAGATAGAACTGTATTAAATAAATCCTGTACTATATTCTCAATTCATTATGAAAATTATAAAATCATATTTATAAATTCTATTGCTTCATGTGATGGACATTGTGCACTGTTTGAAAAGAATGGTAAGATATTTGTATGCTACACATTCAATTGTTCTTGACTTGGAAAAATAAAGTACACATGATGCTTGTTTACTAAGCCTATAGCAATGGCTATTTAAAAAAATAAATTCTAATTATTTTAAAATAAAGTTACTGATTTAAAATAATCTACATATTATTAAGGTCTTTTGAAGTCATCAATAAGCATCATTCTTTCCCATGCCTATCATGCTGTTTGAGCTTATTTTTATTATGAAGAGAATTTGACCCATTTAGCACATTTGATTAGTATCCAGCTGTCTCAGACATTATTTCATTAGAAAAATGCTTGGAAAATAAAAGCAGAAAAGGAATTAATATGTATTAAGCATCTGTAATGCATCCAACACTTTACTTAGTGTTCCTTTATTAAATTGAATCCTAATAAAACCATAGGTAAATATTATTAACCCTTATTTGAAAGCAGCAATGTGACTTGGAAAGGTTAAGTGATACTTATGGATCCATTAAGAATTTATTGAATACTGTGTGGTGTGTGTGTGTGTGTGTGTTTGTGTGTGATATCATATATATGATATATATATATATATATATATATATATATATATATATATATATATATATATATATCA